>NC_047108.1:27730818-28030818 GCF_902500255.1 Thalassophryne amazonica
TGAAATGTTTGAAACTGTTCGCTTATCGCATTTTTCAAATGGTTGAAGAAAACTTTAAGAATTCACAAGCTGAAAAAACCTTTCCTGTCTCTCCCAAACAGGATGTAAGTTATGTGATTATCTTGTAAGTAAAGTAAGTAAGTTCCTTCGGCTGCTCCCTTGTTTGCACTCGGGGTCGCCACAGCAAATCCAGGGTGGATCTGCATGTTGAATTGGCACAGGTTTTACAGCGGATGCCCTTCCTATCTTGTAGCTATGTTTTTTTTTAGATATTACCACACCATAACATTGCAGCAAGAAAACTGAAAAAAAAAAAGTTCAGGAGATTGCTGTTCTAAGAATAATGCCCAAATTTTTATCCTTAAGATTTTTTTCATCTTTTTGGCATTCCATCAATAAAACAGATATAAAATATCTGTAATCTGCTGCAAAGAAAGCACAGCATGAGAATGGGATGGAGAATTTGTCTGACTTGAAGGATTCTTTTTACTCCACCCCTGCAGGCGGCAGCAGATCACGTCACACCAGTCAGTCAGCCACAGGCAACCTTGAATGGACCTAATGTGAAGGCCTCAGGCTTGTGCAGACATCACATTGACAGGAAATGATGCTGTCTGTCCTGCAGGTAGATATGATTGCTGAGGCATAGTCCATGTTGTATTCACAGGGCTATACGTCCACAGAACCTGCTGCTGTGACATTCCACCAATGAGCATGACAACTGTCTTCTCTCTGTCATTGGGATGGAACTGTACAAAAAACTGGGTATTTGATAAGGACCGCTCTGTTAGACATTAAATTCAGAAAGAAGTTAAACCTCGGTCTCACCGAATAATAAGCCATGGATAACGGGCCATGCATGGGTATGTCAGCAATTATTTGAAGAACGACCCATGTTTTAAAGTGTCCCTGCCACGCTATGACATTTTTACATATTCTTGAAGAATGAAAAAAGCTTTTTCTACATGTTGTCTTTGTTTTTTTTACCATAAAATTACACTGAACAAGTATTTAGATGTTTCGTTACTCATCAGAGAATTTGAATTTTCCACCTCTGAGTTGACCTACTTTATCGCTGCGACGGATGTGACGTCATTCGAGTAGATGTCTCGCAGCGCCGCTCTGTTTACCAACACGGACAGCGAAGGCATAGTGCGCGATTGTAGCGAAGATTTAAGTGACATATCGATTGTTTTTGAAGAAGATGAGGAAGTTTCTGATGAAAGGAAGCCGCGGTAAAAATAATGGGCGGCTCCAAACCGTGTATGTTCCAGCTGAACGTGACAGAAAGAGGATGAAGCTGTCAGCTGACAGCAGCAGCGTTGAGGAGGACGATATAAGCTGCTGAATGGTTTGTTCACTCACCACTTTCTTATAAACGAACATTTATTCCTGGCACAGTGTGTTTGTGTATGAAAAATAATATTTGAGCAGCACAGTGTGCTTAAATTCAGGAGTTTGTTCTAAAATCACTGAAAATAAAGTTTCTGTACATTCTGTATATATTTAATCATTTATAAGTCAGTTTCTTGTGATTGCTAATTCTTCACTTTTTATTCAAAGCAAATGATTGCAAATCTTTATCTGAAAAACGGTAGACCCACATGGGATGAGGGAAAAAGATTTCTAAATAAAAGAAATTTTTACTTCTATATCTGTTGTCAAATTTTATCAGGCATAATATTGTAGAAAAATGTTTATGCTAAATGGAGACTTTCCTGTCTAAAATACACATACAGAACATCTGTAATCATAAATTCTATCACATCTAATCTTGTTGTGAAAGTGTAGGAACACGGACCCACAACAGGGGGCGCAAATGAACGGACAATGGAGAAGGTAAATAACAAGTTTTACTGTTGTGAAACGAGCACAACCAATACAACAATCAACAATTTGGGATTAAGCCGAATTCTGCTGGTGTCGTGTGGGCAGGCTCGAAGGTAGGAGATGTCCATCCGAGTCGAACCGGAACCACCCAGATCTCCTCTGCCACCGAACCCTGGAAATACTGGAACCGCCAAGTCCCGAAGTCCCAGGTGGCCACTGCCTCCGCTCGTCGGATCCGGTACTGCTGGCAAGAGAGAGCAACAAACACACAGGTGTGGATGCGGCTGCACCCAGTAACACGGAGAGGGAAGAAGCCGCCTCCACCTCTCGTCACGTTAAAACAGGAAGGTGAGTACTTATCCAAGCAATTGGCTTTCGGTAGTCAGCTGTCCTGAAAGGTTTAACACGTATTATCAAATATACAGAATATGCTGCAGAGTAGTTTACCTCTATCTCAAGGCGATATCTCGGCACTGAGGTGGAGACGCCGTCCTGCTGATATACCTCCGTGCTGAGTGGAACAGCTGTGTCCAGTGATGGGTGACAGCTGTCACCCTGGCTGCTCTCGTGAGGCGGCAGCGCCCTCTGGTGCCTGGAGCCCACACTCCAGGCAGGGCGCCCTCTGGTGGTGGTGGGCCAGCAGTACCTCCTCTTCAGCGGCCCACACAACATAATCTACTTTGAATGAACATAAGTCTGAACAAAAAAACAGGCTGTTCAGTTTACATGCATATGTATATTTGGAAAACACAAAAATGTAAATCTTCTGTTTTTTTATTCAGGTGCTCATGTGAACACAGTCAGTCGATGCCACTCGTGACCAAGTCTTGCTGTTGCAGGGAAATTTCTGCAGTCTTGGCGGAGATGCAATGTGGTGGCGAAAATCCTCAATGTGTCACACAGCTATAGAGTTTCTCGATTGTGTGTTTGGATGCAGATGTCCTCAGAGTGGCACACTATGCCTACATGATGCTCCACAGTACGAGTCAGCACATGAAATAGTTCGAAAGTTTCATTTACATGGTTTATAGAAAAAAGTAAAAAATATTCAAATACAAAAAAGAATGAACTGTTGTTTTGAACATAAATCCATGCTATTTTTTTGTTGCAGAAAGTATCGTCATATCGCATATCGGCAATTTGTGCGGTTGTGCTGGGGACACTTGGGAAGGCACAGAAGGGTGGCACTACCAGCTTGTGTTGTATTCAAAATGAGTACTTTTCCATCACCATCATCCGACTACACTGGCTTCCAGTTTCCTCCTCTGGAGTGAGGGGTTGGACTCATCGGTGGTACCTTGTCCGCTTGGCAGCATCAGCCTCAGCTTTGTCCGTTCACATTGGTTGCTCAGTGGAGGAGGATCATTGGTGGGGATTTCTGGTTGGTTTGGTGTTTTGCAGAGCTGAAGAACCTCTTTTCATATGTCGCTCACATAGACTGAATAAAATGTTTTTTAACAAATTGTAAAACACTTCTCATTTGAATGAAACAATGTTAAACTTATGTGAAATTGTATTTTTATTCATTTTATCATCTATATAAAAATATACAAATAATGGATGTTGGATATGTGGCTAACTTTATCACTGTGAATCCTCCTCTTTTCCACAAAGGAAAGTATATTCTGAACCTTGGTCTCTCTTGCTTTGTCTGCTTTTGTTGTCTCCCTGCATTTTCATTAAAATGAAGTCCTAAAACAGAAGTTAAAACAACATTAATAAAAACATTGCTTATATACATAAAAAAAAATATATATATATACTGTTTGAAAGTTAGGATGTTATTGAGATAACATAGACAACTTACCTGCAAAGCTGACCCTGATATGAGAAGGAGACTCGATCAAGAGTGGCATCGGCTGACTGTGTTCACATGAGCACCTGAAAAAAAAACAAGATTGACATTTTTGTGTTTTCCAAATATACATATGCATGTAAACTGAACAGCCTGTTTTTGTTCAGACTTATGTTCATTCAAAGTAGATTAGATGTGATACAATTTATGATTACAGATGTTCTGTATGTGTATTTTAGACAGGAAAGTCTCCATTTAGCATAAACATTTTTCTACAATATTATGCCTGATAAAATTTGACAACAGATATAGAAGTAAAATTTTATTTTATTTAGAAATCTTTTTCCCCCATCCCATGTGGGTCTACAGCTTTTCAGATAAAGATTTGCAATCATTTGCTTTGAATAAAAAGTGAAGAATTAGCAATCACAAGAAACTGACTTAAAAATGATTAAATATATACAGAATTACAGAAACTTTATTTTCAGTGATTTTAGAACAAACTCCTGAGTTTAAGCACACTGTGCTGCTCAAATATTTTTTTCATACACAAACACACTGTGCCAGGAATAAATGTTCGTTTATAAGAAAGTGGTGAGTGAACAAACCATTCAGCAGCTTATATTGTCCTCCTCAACGCTGCTGCTGTCAGCTGCACTTCATCCTCTTTCTGTCACGTTCAGCTGGAACATATATGGTTTGGAGCCGCTCATTATTTTTACCGTGGCTTCCTTTCATCAGAAACTTCCTCATCTTCCTCAAAAACAATCGATATGTCACTTAAATGTTCGCTATAATCGCGCACTATGCCTTTGCTGTCCGTGTCTGCCGTGTTGGTAAACAGAGCGGCGCTGTGACTCATCTACTCGAATGACGAAAAAGTAGGTCAACTCAGAGGCGGAAAATTCAAATTCTCAGATGAGTAATGAAACATCTAAATACTTGTTCAGTGTAATTTCATGGTAAAAAAACAAAGACAACATGTAGAAAAAGCTTTTTTTTTATTCTTCAAGAATATGTAAAACATCATATCATGGCAGGGACACTTTAAGCCATCACGTATCCACTACTAAGGCATCTCTATGTGCCTCTCTGTACCTCACATGTGCCAGGTATCAGTTTCTAGTGAGCCACGACCGAACTGTCATTTGAGCCCCGTCCAGCCTCTAGTGGCTCATGTCACCGCTTATGATCCACATCAAGCCACATATGATCCATGTAGTGCCATGTTAACACGACGTTGGTGCACGTTTAGGCATGGGTTTGGTCCAAACCTCAAGCCCTCCCACACTTGGTCCCTTTAAAGTGTGGATTTTCAATTCACAGCATCCATTCAAGATGCTGTCACATTTTTTAAATGCAGTCCAAAGAGACACTCCAGTACAATTTTTTAAAATGCAGCCCAAAAATAGAAGCTCCAGTACAGTCCAGCCAGTGTGTGCCATGCACCTGTTCACCTGTGTTCCAGAGTCATTAAATGCACCGGACCAGCTATAACCGAACTATGGGTTCCTGGACAATCTCCTCTGCGCTTCCTCTCACTGGCTTTACTTCTTGTGACACCGTGATCCAACTTTTAACTTTGTGTTCATCCATTAATGTCTGCAAATTAGCTCTTTTGTGCATGCTGTCATTCTGCGTTCTTGGACACCCGCCTCTGCGCTCCGCGCTGCCTTGCTTTCCATCTGCAGCTCGCTGGCTTTAATTCTTCCGTGGCTTTAAACACACAGCCATTTTCACACCGTGATCCAACTTTTAACTTTGTGTTTGTGTTGTGTGGGCCGCTGAAGAGGAGGTACTGCTGGCCCACCACCACCAGAGGGCGCCCTGCCTGGAGTGCGGGCTCCAGGCACCAGAGGGCGCTGCCGCCTTATGGGAGTAGCCTGGGTGACAGCTGTCACCCATCACCAGACACAGCTGTTCCACTCAGCACAGAGGTATATCAGGAGGACGGCGTCTCCACCTCAGTGCCGAGATATCGCCTAAGACTGAGGTAATATTCTCTGCATTTATATTCTGAACAACCAGCTAAACTTGTTAAACCTTTTCAGGACTGTTGACTACTGATAGCTTCATTGCTTGGATAAGTACTCACCTTCCTGCTGTACTTTGACAAGAGGTGGAGGCGGCTTCTCCCCTCTCCGTTACTGGGTGCGGTCGCATCCACACCTGTGTGTTGTTGCTCTCTCCCGCCAGCAGTACCGGATCCGACGAGCGGAGGCAGTGGCCACCTGGGAATTCGGGACTTGGCGGTTCCAGTATTTCCAGGGTTCGGTGGCAGAGGAGATCTGGGTGGTTCCGGTTCGACTGAGACGGACGTCTCCTACCTTCGAGCCTGCCCACACGACACCAGCGGATTCGACCCCAAATTGTGATTGTTGCATTTATTGTGCTCGTTTCACAATAGTAAACCTTGTTATTTACCTTCTCCATTGTCCGTTCATTGCGCCCCCTGTTGTGGGTCCGTGTTCCTACACTTTCACAACAGTTTGTCCATTATTGTCTGCAAAATCACTCTTTTGCGAGCTGGCATTCTGCCTAAATGCCCGTTTTGAGCGTGAGTCAGTGCGCACACACAACAGAGCTTCTGATCCTTTAACGTGACATTAAATCTATCATAGACATACTTTTACAGCTGATTATATAGAATGAATGAACATGCAACTGTTTTACCAAGCTATTAAAATAAAAACATGAAACACCTTTTAGCTGCTTCAAATCCGGAATTGTAGTGCGCAAGAGGGCTGAGCCGCTCCAAAAATAGCCTCTCCTTGTCCTCGTAGCTGCCAAGCGCTCGGATAATGGGCTTTTACAGCCTCGTCATCACAACACACATGCCTCTATAATCGTTGTTTGTCTTCGTAGTATCTCGTACCCAAACTGCCCCACACTGTTGTTGCTAAATTTTGAACATCTTGAAATTAGCACCACGCTCAGAGATGAGCCTTGTTAACCAAATATACTGCCTCTAAGAGACTCTCAGAGCCACAATTCTCCCACAATAGTTGAATACCTCCTCTCATAGCAAAAAAAAAAAAAAAAACATGCTGTGTGGATCATTATTCATCCTTCATTATTTGGTGGGACAAAGGCTTTAGCAACAAGCAACAAGAAAATGTGTGAACCAGTAAAAGTAACTTTTGTGAAATTTTCCAGATGGAGAACTTACTTGGCACAACATGAAAAGATCTTAATGTAATGACTGAGGCACGACTGGGAACCCTGGAGCAGAGAACCACTCTGCTGTTGTGGCAGTAAAACAGCATTTACAGCCAATGTATGAACAGAGTTCAAAGCACTCAAAGAGAGCTGTCTGTTGTGTGGGCCGCCTGAAGAGGAGGTACTGCTGGCCCACCACCAGAGGGCGCCCTGCCTGAAGTGCGGGCTTCAGGCGCGAGAGGGCGCTGCCGCCACGGACACAGCTGGGGGTGACAGCTGTCACTCATTATCTCTTGACAGCTGTCACCCATCTACTCTACATCATCTCACTCCATAAAGACCGGACATCATCTCCACCTCGTTGCCGAGATATCATCTACCTGTGAAGGTAATATTCTCTGCCATACTAAGTAATTATAACTTACGTGTGCTCTGTTAGCAGCCGTTGTCCTGTGGTGCCTTGTCAGCTGGATTGGCGGTTTGTGAGAGTGCCGACGTCTTCGCCTCTCACTCCTTCCAGATAAGTGCTTTAACAGGAGCTGCATGAGTGTGTGATTAGAGGTGGAGGTGACTTTCCACCGTCTGACTGTTTTTGTTACTGGGTGTGCACACACCCACATCTCACTGTTTGTGCTCCTCGCCAGCAGTACCAGATCCGACAGTCGGGGGCGGTGATCACCTGGGAATTCGGGACTTGGCGGCTCCAGTATTCACCGGGTTCTCTGGCGGTGGAAATCATGTGGTTTCGGCTCTCCTCAGGACAGACGTCTTCTATCCTTGAGCCTGCCCACACGTCACCTTTGTGGATTGACTGTAATCACATTCTGAGATTGTCTGTATATTTGTTGTGCACATTCACAACATTAAATTGTTATCTTTTGGCTCATCTATTGACCATTCATTTGCGCCCCCTGTTGTGGGTCCGTGTCACTACACTTTCCCCAACACTGTCTGTGTATTAATAGCGTCCAAGTGGGAACAAGTTGGCTGCTTAACACAAGGTGAAGGTCGGTGTACAGCAGGAAGGCAGTCTGCAGGGCAACAATGTCCATGTGAGAAACAATAAGAATGTTAAACAAATGAACAGGAACAGGGTCATCAGTCATACCAAGCAAGAGCATGCTCTTGAACCGGAAGCCCAACTTCAAGTGAACAGGAAATAAAACCACAGAAAAGGACATGTTACAGTTGTGTCAGAATAAAAGCACCATAGAAAGTGAGCAAATGTGAACGGTGTCACTTGTGTTCTCAGTACATACCGAAAGAATCACGATCTAAAATCAATATATGGTTTGCCTCACCTAATTTCTTGATATATTCTACTTTTGTGTTGGGCTAAACTTAGAATATGATGCATACTCTTATTTTTCATTCTTGAAAGCAACACCATAAGCAAAAACATCCTCACAACCATGTCAGTTTTAACAATTTGTTTCCTTCTACATTCACTTCAGGCAAAATTTGTCCAAACTGAAATGTGTTCAATATAATTTTTCCATTTTCTGTGCATAAAGCCAACAAGTGTGACCAGTTTACGTATTTATCCTTGAAGAAAATGTTTTGGAGTTAGTTTGCCGTGCTATGAAAGAGGAGAGACTTCCTGACACAAAAGCACAGCATCTTTGTCTCATCATTATTGGTTGGTTTTGGGGTCATAACTGAATAAACTAAAGGAAGTGTTTATGTACTGTACATATAGTTATACTACTAATGTGTCTCCCTAAGATTAAAAAAAGTTGGCAGGCCACAGAGCCTTCTCTTATTGTGTGCCTGCCTTGTGGAATGGTCTCCCTGCAGATTCTGTAGAGACATTCAAGTCCAGATTAAAGACTCATCTATTCTCCCTCTCGTAAAGGTAGCATACCACTGTAGTATGGAAGTATGCTTCCTCTCCTTTTAAGTCATACTATTAGCCAGTGGGGACACAGTGTGTGTGTCCCCACACTGTGTGTGTGTGTGTGTGTGTATATACACACACACACAGACACTAGCGCTATTGCCTGTGGGGATCCACTGGCTCTAGATTGGTTTGTGTTTATAAAATAGGTAACTGACATTTTTCAAGAGTGGGAATACATTAAGCATGGCTTCTACAATGAGTTGGAGTGGCATATGAGTCCAGAAAGTTTTTAGAACCTTAGACCTCAACAGTTTTTAGAGGAAGAACTCAACCCTTTTATTTCCTGTTAATTACATAACTATTTAATGTTAATTTCCTGTCTTAATGTACAACCCCAATTCCAATGAAGTTGGGACATTGTGTAAAATGTAAATAAAAAACAGAATACAATGATTTGCAAATCCTCTTCAACCTATATTTAACTGAATACACCACAAAGACAAAATATTTAATAACAAAAAAGGAGAGTACTCTGTGCTTCTGTGCAGCACAAAAAATCTGTTGCAACCAGGTAGGACTGACTTGTAAAAGAGAAAAGCAGCTGATGCAATTACAGTCAGGACTCTGATGAAGATGTGATGCTCACATCTGTTTCTTCAGCACCTTATTAAATTTTTCAGTACCTATTTCTGTGTTGCACCAGCTGCTTTTCTCTTTTACAAAATATTTAATGTTCAAACTGAAGTTATTGTACTTGGCCCCACAAATCTTAGAAACATGGTGTCTAACCAGATCCTTACTCTGGATGGCATTACCCTGAGCTCTAGAGTCTTGGAGTCATTTTTGATCAGGATATGTCATTCAAAGCGCATATTAAACAAATATGTAGGACTGCTTTTTTGCATTTACGCAATATCTCTAAAATCAGAAAGGTCTTGTCTCAGAGTGATGCTGAAAAACTAATTCATGCATTTATTTCCTCTAGGCTGGACTATTGTAATTCATTATTATCAGGTTGTCCTAAAAGTTCCCTAAAAAGCCTTCAGTAATTCAAAATGCTGCAGCTAGAGTACTGACGGGGACTAGAAGGAGAGAGCATATCTCACCCATATTGGCCTCTCTTCATTGGCTTCCTGTTAATTCTAGAATAGAATTTAAAATTCTTCTTCTTACTTATAAGGTTTTGAATAATCAGGTCCCATCTTATCTTAGGGACCTCGTAGTACCATATCACCCCAATAGAGCGCTTCACTCTCAGACTGCAGGCTTACTTGTAGTTCCTAGGGTTTGTAAGAGTAGAATGGGAGGCAGAGCCTTCAGCTTTCAGGCTCCTCTCCTGTGGAACCAGCTCCCAATTCAGATCAGGGAGACAGACACCCTCTCTACTTTTAAGATTAGGCTTAAAACTTTCCTTTTTGCTAAAGCTTATAGTTAGGAGTGGATCAGGTGACCCTGAACCATCCCTTAGTTATGCTGCTATAGACATAGACTGCTGGGGGGTTCCCATGATGCATTGTTTCTTTCTCTTTTTGCTCTGTATGCACCACTCTGCATTTAATCATTAGTGATCGATCTCTGCTCCCCTCCACAGCATGTCTTTTTCCTGGTTCTCTCCCTCAGCCCCAACCAGTCCCAGCAGAAGACTGCCCCTCCCTGAGCCTGGTTCTGCTGGAGGTTTCTTCCTGTTAAAAGGGAGTTTTTCCTTCCCACTGTAGCCAAGTGCTTGCTCACAGGGGGTCGTTTTGACCGTTGGGGTTTTACATAATTATTGTATGGCCTTGCCTTACAATATAAAGCGCCTTGGGGCAACTGTTTGTTTCTGTGTGCTAGCTAGCACTGTTGTGGAAGGTTGTTGTGACCACCATCGGAAAGTCATTGAAATGACCGAAGCAAGTCTGGCGGTTAAAATGTTAATTGGAACATTGTTGTGGAGGTCCAGTCGCTTGTTGTGTGGCTGTTAAAATCTGCGGCTGTAGTGTGGCTGGTGTACTGCGGTCGTTGCTTGATTGGGGCGCTGCTACTAGCAATGATGCTGTTAGCAAGCGTCAAACATCTCAGGAGCTGTTGGATCCGTCGTTTTGCTGTCGCTGGATATCATCGTTGGCGTTTATCAGCTGCCATCAGATCCAGGGGGCCGCTGTTGCTTTGGCCGGGAGATTTGCAGTGGTCATTTGCTGTTGGTCTGCTTCAAGGAGGTGTTCATATCGTGTAGGCCGGGTTTAGCGGCCTACCAAATCCTCGATTGCGGCTTGTTAATTTTCTTGCTGTCGGTGTTGGAGGTTCATCTTCAGCATCATCAGCTATGGCTCCAAAAAAAGGTACTTTGTTCTTGGAAGAAGAGCTTGAGGACATTAGGAAAATGTTAAATGAAATGTCAGCGCAAATGAAGCCCATTAAAGAAGTAACTGACCAATTAAAGATTATTTCGCAACAACAACAGAAGATTTTGGAATTAACCAAACAAGTGGTGGAATTACAAAGGGCTAATGAGGAGAAGGATAGAGTATTGAAATCTATGGAAAATCGAATTGCTGATCTAGAACAGCAGTCTAGGTCAAATGACCTTCTTATCACAGGATTGGATATTAAGCCTCAAAGTTATGCAAGAGCGGTGGTTCCAGGAGAGGAGCCCTCTGAAATGGACAACCTATCTGTAGAGGAACAGGTGATCTCTTTTTTGAAGGACAAAGGTATTGTAATAAATTCTGATGATATTGACAGTAGTTACCTTTTCCCGAGGAGAGGTCAAAATCGACCTAAAGTTACACTATTGAGGCTTAAAAACAGGAAACAGAAGATTGAAATCTTAAAACAAGCTAAGAACGTAAAAGGAATGAATGTACACTCAACAAAAATATAAACGCAACACTTTTGGTTTTGCTCCCATTTTGTATGACATGAACTCAAAGATATAAAACTTTTTCCACATACACAATATCACCATTTCCCTCAAATATTGTTCACAAACCAGTCTAAATCTGTGATAGTGAGCACTTCTCCTTTGCTGAGATAATCCATCCCACCTCACAGGTGTGCCATATCAAGATGCTGATTAGACACCATGATTAGTGCACAGGTGTGCCTTAGACTGCCCACAATAAAAAGCCACTCTGAAAGGTGCAGTTTTATCACACAGCACAATGCCACAGATGTCGCAAGATTTGAGGGAGCGTGCAATTGGCATGCTGACAGCAGGAATGTCAACCAGAGCTGTTGCTCGTGTATTGAATGTTCATTTCTCTACCATAAGCCGTCTCCAAAGGCGTTTCAGAGAATTTGGCAGTACATCCAACCAGCCTCACAACCGCAGACCACGTGTAACCACACCAGCCCAGGACCTCCACATCCAGCATGTTCACCTCCAAGATCGTCTGAGACCAGCCACTCGGAGAGCTGCTGAAACAATCGGTTTGCATAACCAAAGAATTTCTGCACAAACTGTCAGAAACCGTCTCAGGGAAGCTCATCTGCATGCTCGTCGTCCTCATCGGGGTCTCGACCTGACTCCAGTTCATCGTTGCAACTTCACACAGCCATTGAAGAGGAGTGGACCAACATTCCACAGGCCACAATTGACAACCTGATCAACTCTATGCGAAGGAGATGTGTTGCACTGCATGAGGCAAATGGTGGTCACACCAGATACTGACTGGTATCCCCTCCAGTAAAACAAAACTGCACCTTTCAGAGTGGCCTTTTATTGTGGGCAGTCTAAGGCACACCTGTGCACTAATCATGGTGTCTAATCAGCATCTTGATATGGCACACCTGTGAGGTGGGATGGATTATCTCAGCAAAGGAGAAGTGCTCACTATCACAGATTTAGACTGGTTTGTGAACAGTATTTGAGGGAAATGGTGATATTGTGTATGTGGAAAAGGTTTTAGATCTTTGAGTTCATCTCATACAAAATGGGAGCAAAACCAAAAGTGTTGCGTTTATATTTTTGTTGAGTATATATATAAATGAATATTTGACCAAGAGAAATTCTGACATAGCAAGAAAGGCACGATTGTTAAGAAAACAAAATAAGATACAGGCTACATGGACACTTAATTGTAAAGTTTATATTAAATTAAATGGAACTCCTGAACAAGCTAAAATCTTGTGGATTAAAGATGAGAATGATCTTGATGTGTTTAATTGATGTAAGTGTGATGAAATGCTTAATAATGATATGTATTGGTTGATTGTGATGACGAAATAATCTTAATATAATTTAATGATCACGGTTAATAATCAGGTTACCTCTGTAAAGGAGCTTTGTTTGGAAACATTTGATCATAGTCATTTTGCCTCTCGCCATTGTGAATTTGAATCAGATCCAGATTTTTTCTTTAATGATAATATCGATCGACAATGTAATTATTTTACAGAAGAACAATTTAAGGACTATAAAATTAATGATGGAGATTTTTCAATAATACATTTTAATAGTAGAAGTCTTTCTCGGAATCTTTCAAGAATAAATGATTGTTTAGACACAATTAGCAAAAGTTTTTCAGTGATCGCTATATCTGAAACCTGGTTAACTAAGGATAATTATGATTTTGTGCAGTTGAATGGCTATCAATTGTTTCTGTAAATCGATCGAAGAGAAGAGGCGGTGGTGTGGCATTATATGTTAGGTCTGATTATGACTGTGAATTGGTTTATAATATGTCATTTACAATTGATAATATCATGGAATGTGTTACAGTTAAGATCGCATCTATAAATTCAAATATAGGATTGTTAGTTGTATATACAGAGCTCCTGGAGCAAATATTGATAATTTTGAAGAAGTAATTATGAATATGTATAATAAAATAAATAAGAATTCTCATTTATTTATCTGCGGTGACTTTAATATTGATTTTTTAAATCCTCATAATCATTCACAAACTATTTAATTTATTAATTCGTTATATTGCATGGGATTATTTCCGACCATCATTCATCCAAGTAGAATAACTTCGAATACTGCAACCCTTATTGATAATATTTTAACTAATGTTATAACTTGTAATCTTAATGCGGGAATATTGTTAAATGATATTAGTGATCATCTGCCTGTATTTACTGTCCTTGCATCTCAAGATTGAGTGCTCCAAAAGGATTGCAATAGAAGGAGTAGGAATGTAACACCAAGGACTGTTGATAATTTTAGGGAGGATTATTATGTCAGAATTGGAATAATGTTTATGTTGAGGATGTTGATGAATCTTATGATGGGTTTATTTCTATTATTTCTAAGTTATATGATAAACATTGTCCTCTTGTAAATAAGTTAGATAATAATAGATTTAGTAATAAACCATGGATGTCTAAGGGTCTTCAGAGGGCATGTAAAAAGAAGAATCGATTGTATAAGCAATTCATTAAATTGAGAACAAATGAAGCTGAAAGTAAATATAAAATGTATAAGAACAAATTAATTCATATTATGAGATCTAGTAAGAAAGAATATTACGGTGAGTTACTTGTTAAAAGCAAGAATAATATAAAATACATGGAATATATTAAATGATATAATTAAAAAGAATAAAAAAGGTAGAGATTATCCTTCTTATTTTCTTTTTAATAATACTGTGATAGATGATAATGTGATGATTGCTGATCATTTTAATGAATATTTTGTTAATGTAGGTAGAAATCTTGATACTAAGATTGATCCAATGAGTGATAAATTCATTGCAAATAAGATAATATTTAATAAAAATGTGTCAATGTTTGTTGGTGCAACGAATGAAAAAGAAATTATTGATTTGGTGCAGAACTCAAAAAGTAAGAAATCTACGGATTTTAATAATTTGGATATGGCTCTTTTGAAAAAATTGTTGATTGTATTGTAAAACCTTTTACTTACATTTGTAATAAATCCTTAAGTTTAGGTAAATTCCCTTCACGAATGAAAATAGCCAAAGTAATTCCTTTATTTAAGTCTGGTGACAAACATATTTTTCTAATTATAGACCTATTTCACTTTTACCTCAATTTTCAAAAATATTGGAGAAAATTTTTGTTAAAGGTTAAATAATTATTTACTTAAGTATGAGATATTGTGTGAAGAGCAATATGGTTTAGAAAATCTAGGACTACTTCACATGCACTGATGGATTTTGTGGAAAATATTGCGACTGCAGTTGATAATAAGCAATATACTGTAGGTGTTTTTTTTGATTTGCAGGAAAGCGTTTGATACTGTTTATTCTGAAATTCTGAAAATAAATTGGTGAAATATGGAATCAGAGGTTTAGCATATGATTGGATTGATAGTTATTTACATGGCTGGTATCAGTATGTTCAATATAATAGCATTGATTCTGAATTCAGGGAAATCACGTGTGGGGTGCCTCAAGGTTCGGTGTTAGGTCCTTTGTTATTTATTTTATATATAAATGATATTTGTTTGGTTTCACGGTATTGAGGTGCATTCTTTTTGCTGATGATACGACTGTGTTTTGTAGCAGGGATAATCTTGAACAGCTTTTGGACATTATGGTTGATGAACTGGGGAAATTTATGGCTTGGTTTAATGCTAATAAATTGTCACTTCATCTTGGAAAAACTAAATGCATGATTTTTGGAAATAAATTTATGTCCAAATGTAAAAATGTTACTATCAGTAATATCGAAATACAGACAGTATCTGAGTATAAATTCTTAGGTGTTATAATTGATAATAGACTTTGTTGGAAACCCCATATAAATTATATAAAGTTAAAAATGTCCAAATCTATTGCTATTATGTATAGGGTTCGGGACATATTGTCCCAGGTTGGGTTACTTACATTATATCATGCTTTAATTGTACCATATATGATATATTGTATTGAACTTTGGGGTAATACCTATAAATCTAACACTAATCCTGTATTTCTTCTACAAAAACGTGCCATCAGAATTATTGGTACTATACATCATTTTGAGTCAACACATTCCATGTTTAGGAATTTAAATTTATTGAAATTTAGGGATTTAGTGGATTATATTCTGATACAAACTTTGTACAAAGCTAATAACCAGGCTTTGCCCTTTTATGTCCAGAACTTGTTTAAGAGTAGGGAATTGGGATATAGATTACGTGGTTGTATGGTATTTAAGAAGCCTCCTGTACGTACTAATGTTAAGGGGTTTTGTGCTTCAGTTAGAGGGGTGAAGATTTGGAATGAATGTCCTGTGGAAATTAAATTATGTGGTTCATTGGCCTGTTTAAAGAAGTGTTACAAAAAATTAATAATTTCTGGTTATAATAATGGTGAATAATATATTTGTTTCTTTTTTGCCTTTGTATTTTGGTTTGTTAATAGTGCTACATTTGTATTGTGTGTGATTGTGTTTGCATTTAAATATTTGTATGATGTACGGGTGGGCGTTTATAGCTTCTGCTTCTGCCCACACCCTTTCAGTTGCATTGTTGGGTTATTTGTTTGTATTTGTTTGAGTTTGTTTTATATGTTTAAATTTTTTGTGTTTTTGATGTGTCTTATAAATTACAGACTCTGTTGCTGTTGTAGTTGCTGCAGTTGCTGCTGATGCTGCTGCTGCTATTTCTGTCGCTGAATAAAAATAAATAAATTCAAATTCAAATTTGGCGCTATATAAAAAAAATTGATTGATTGAAAATTGATTGATTGAAACTGATAACTTTATTGTTTTGCGCAAATATGTGCTCATTTTGAAATAGATGGCTGCAACACATTTCAAAAAAGCTGGGACGGGCAACAAAAGACTGGGAAAGATGATGAATGCTCAAAGAACACCTGTTTGGAACATTCCACAGGTGAGCAGTGGAATGAGTAAGGAACAGTGGAATGAGTGATGGGAGCATGGTAGAGTTAAAACTCTACCATGCAAAGCAAAAGCCATACATCAAAAACATCCAGAAATGCCGCCGCCTTCTCTGAGCCCGAGGTCATTCGAAATGGACAAACGCAAGTGGAAAAGTGTGGTGCGGTCTGATGAGTCCACATTTCAGATTGTCTTTAGAAATCATGGACGTCGTGTCCTCTGGACAAAAGAGGAAAAAGACCATCCAGATTGCTACCAGTGCAAAGTTCAAAAGCCAGCATCTGTGATGGTATGGGGGTGTGTTAGTGCCCATGGCATGGGCAACTTACACATCTGTGATGGCACCATCAGTGCTGACAGGTACATCCAGGTTTTGGAACAACACATGCTGCCATCCAAGCAATGTATTTTTCAGGGACGTCCCTGCTTATTTCAGCAAGATAATGCCAAGCCACAATCTGCACGTGTTACAACAGCATGGCTTCGTAGCAAAAGAGTGCAGGTACTAGACGGTCCTGCCTGCAGTCCAGACCTGTCGCCCATTGAAGAGGGTGGTGCATTATGAAACACAAAAGATGACAAGAGAGACCCCGGACTGCAGAACAACTGAAGTTGTACATCAGGAAGAATGGGAAAGAATTCTACCTACAAAACCTCAACCAATATGTGTCCTCAGTTCCCAACGCTTATTGAGTGTGTAAGAAGGAAAGGAAATGTAACACAGTGGTAAACATACCACTGTTCCAGCTTTTTTGAAATGTGTTGCACGGCATTCATTTCAAAATGAGCAAATATTTGCACAAAAACAATAAAGTTTATCAGTTTGAACATTAAATATCTTGTCTTTGTGGTGTATTCAATTGAATATAGGTTGAAGAGGATTTGCAAATCATTGTATTCTGTTTTTATTTCCATTTTACACAATGTCCCAACTTCATTGGAATTGGGGTTGTTTATAAATTGTTTAGGTTCTTTTTTATCATGTACACCCTATTATTATTATTATTGATGCCAGTATTATTCTTATTATTGTATGTTATTATTACAGTGGTCCCTCGCTATAACGTGGTTCACCTTTCGCAGCCTTGCAGTTTCGCAGATTTTTGTAATCCAATTTACATGCTTTTTTTGTTTGTTTGTTTTTTGTTTTTTTTTACAGCGTATTGTGTTCTGTGTCCTCATCAAGCAGGCCGGTTGCGGCACCGCGAAGGGAGAGTACGCGCATTGTGTTCTGCGTGTCTTTATAAGAATCTTCTCACCCAGAAGAAAAAAGAGCGCCAACAACTACCCAAACTGTGTTCTTCACTCAGAAAAAGACACCTGCACCAAGGTGTGACTCAGTGGAAAAAGGCGCAACAGTGGTGCAGCGCCAGAATGAAGAGGCACGGTCAGAGGAACTGTGAAATACTGGTCAGTCACTATAAAATTTCTTATGTGTCCAACCTCGTAGGTTGGTCATTAAAATTAAATTTGTTAGTTCTAAAAGCCATCATAATTATTTGTAGGAAAATGTTCTATTTTTATTTCTCAAAAAAATGTTTGGGCCTGAAAACAGGTTGGTCTTTTTTCTACTAAGGTTTAAACTTTGAGAGTGTTTACACAGGAGAGAAAAGTGAGAAAATCAATCAATCAATCAATTTTTTTTATATAGCGCCAAATCACAACAAACAGTTGCCCCAAGGCGCTTAATGCCTGTTGAGAAAAGTGTATAAAGTGTGTAGTGAGGGTTTTACAGCCTTAAAACGTGTATAATAATTGTAAAAAATAACACTGACTACTTCGTGGATTTCGCTTATTGCGGGCTATTTTTAGAACGTAACTCCCGCGATAAACAACGGACCACTGTACTTCTATTTTGTCATTTGATTTTTAAATGGAAATAAATGTTTTCACTTTGTTGTGTCATCCATGTATTTTAATGTATTCACTATTATGTACTTACATTGAACGTACCAAATAAAATCACGCACGCACACCTGAATGCACTCACACATACATGTACACAGACATCACTTTGCTTTTACTATATAGATGATTTACCGTTCCCTGCTGAAATGATGTTTGAGTCCACAATGTAATTATCAACGTCCATTGTTCAATGTTGCTAACTGATATCTGCAGTTTCTCCAAAATATTAGTCCTATCAACATTCCATTTTGGCAGTGTTCATCCTTGACCCAAAATATATAACCATACCAAACGGCAAAATCCGTTTGTTCGTGATTGAACTTATACACATGCACACATACACGTACACAGAGGCCACTTGGCTTTTAATATATAGATGATTATCCGCCCATTGATGGAAGGTACTGTCCAGTGTGAACACAAAGAGCAGACCCTGGTAGGAGAGAGTAGTGCTAAGGAAGCAGATGATACCAAAATACCTGCTATGACAGATGCATCTACCGAGTTGAGGAGAAATATTGAGGCCAGAATAAAACTGACAGCACATGACCAAGAGTAAAACTCCCCCGTCTCATGGACTAAGTACCATCAGAGGAGATGCTTGCAGACATTAACACAGTTCTACTCATCCCCACTACCAGCATTACAGAAACCAATGAACTCATATATGCCACTGACGCAGTGATCCTTGATACACTTGGCTATAAGATCAAGAATACTCCCCAGAAGGGGAACCCTCCACGGAGAAGAACATTGAAGCCCATATCCAGAAAGCCTGGAAGGATGTTAGCTGACTAACAGAGGTACAGAAGGGCTTCATGAGACACAGATACTGGATACATAAGAAGTACAACAAGATGTCCACAACTGAGTCCCTGGAAACTGCCAAAGGCTGACAGCTCTGGCTACTTGGCTGAAGAGACACCAGAGAAGCACAGGAAGAAAATAAATGGCCTGTTCTCCAATGACCCATCCAGGGTGTATTCCCAGCTGAAAGGGGGAAACTATAACACAAGAATAGACCTGCCCAGAACTGAGACTGAGCAATACTAGAAGAACATCTGCGAGAAAGAGGCAACATACAACACCAATGCCAAGTGGCTGGTGAACCTAACAGAACACCACAGCCACCTCCCAGAAGAAGAACCAGTCAACATCATGAAGGCAGACTTTCAACAAGGAGTCTAAGGGATAAAGGGCATGACAGCCCCAGGGCCACACTTACTGGCTGAAGAAGCTAACAGCACTCTATGTGTGCCAGGCAGTAATGTGTGGGTTACTAACAGCAGGTACTCACCAGACTGGATAATACAGGGCAGGGCAATCATAAAGAACTCCCACAAGGGTACTACACCCTCAAACTACTGGTCAAATTACCTGCCTCTTCACAACATGGAAGCCCATATCAGGCATCATAGCAACCAAGTTGAGGAGGCACATGGGTCAACACATAACCATAGCTCAGGAGGGCATTAGAAACAATACCAGAGGGTCAAAGCCCAGCTAGTGGCTGACAGAGCACTATACTAGGACTCGAACACTTGGCAGACCAACTTGAATCAATGCCTCACACATGGATGGAGTGGTTGGCACAATACAAGGTTAACTGAAAACATGACTGGAGGCCTACTCCAAGGCAACTGCATAAGTCACCATCAAGTCTGGAATATACTGTCCCCGCTGCTGTTCTGCATAGGCCTCAAGCCCCTCAGCCAACTCATCACAAAGAGCTGCTACAGATAACTTCAAGAGTGAAGTATCAGCCACTCCTGTACATGGATGATATTAATCTGTATGCCAAGAGTGATCTGAGCGAGACATTGACTCACTAATCCACCACACTGGGCTCTATAGCGAGGATATTGGGATGTCATATGAATTGGATAAGTATGGCCGAATGGTGGCAAAGAGCAGGAAGGTGAGCGAAGGTGAGCCAGACTGAAGGGTTGGAATTGTCAGAAGGCATGATAGTGGACATACAGGACAGCTGTGAGTACCTGGGAATCCACAAGCCAATGGGAACCATGATGAAGATGCAAGAAGCTGCAACGAAATACCTCCAAAAGGTAAAACAGGTGCTGCAAAGCCAGCTTAATGGTAGGAACAAGGTCTGAACAATCAATACATACACCCTACCAGTCATCAGATACCCAGCTGGGATCAAATATTGGTCATAGGAGGAGCGAGATGGCACTCATGTCAATACATGAAAACTACTCACTTAAGAAAAAAGATTCGGGAAACACATTTGGAGCTACAAGCGACAGGATGAGAGACCATTTCAATTCAGTTCAATTTATTCATTTATATAGCACCAAATCATAACAAAGTTGCCTCAAGGCACCTCACTCAAGTAAGGTCTAACCTTATCAACCTTTAGAGCAAGCACACAGGCGACAGTGGTAAGGAAAAACTCCCTCTGATGATTTGAGGATGAAACTTCAAGCAGACCAGACTCATGCTTGGGCCATGCTACATTTGACACATTTGACAACATGAACATACAGAAAATTTTGGGAAATTATACTGGTGCACAGGACGGGAGACCAGCAGAGGAAGGCACCCACTCCCATCTCTGGATGGAGCCGCACCTCAAACAGAGAGGAAAAAAACAATCAGGTGGCAGAAAGACAACAAATACAGTATAATTTGTCAGCAATTAAGCAACAACAAAAAACAGAAGAAATGCTAAGGTCATTACTGCCCACTAGCCCGAAGCTTCACTAAAAGACCCTGAATTTAGATAAAGTTGAGGCCGCGGCCTGCTCTGTTTACTAATAAATGAATTTAAAAGGGTAGAAACCATAGTAACATACTATGCCAGTATGCTAGCCATACGGAAGGGAAAATAAGTGCGTCTTAAGTCTGGACTTGAAAGTCTCTACAGAATCTGACTGTTTTATTGATGCAGTGAGATCATTCCCAAAGCAGGTGCACAATAAGAGAAAGCTCTGTGACCCACAGACTTTTTATTCACCCAAGGGACACAAAGTAGTCCTGTGCCCTGAGAACACAGAGCCTGGGCCGGTACGTAGGGTTTAAGTACATCAGCTAAGTAGGTAGGTGGTAGTTTGTGAATCAAAAATTACCCCAAGATTACTCACTTTGTCAGTGTAATGTAGACACATGAGCCTTGGCTAAGTGTTAGCTGGTCAAATTGATGCCAATGTCTCACTGGTCCAAGAACCATCATTTCAGTCTTACCAGAGTTTAAAAGTAGGAAATTGCTAGACTTCCAGCTTTCCACTGATGCAAGGCAATCTTCTAAGGATTTTATGTAAATGAGATTACCAGCAGTTATCGGTGTACAACTGAGTATCATCAGCATAGCAATAAATGGTAATCCCAAAACACAGCAATATGTGCCCAAGGGGAGCTACAGTGAGGAAAATAAGTATTTGAACACCCTGCAATTTTGCAAGTTCTCCCACTTAGAAATCATGGGGGGTATGAAATTTCCATCTTAGGTGCATGTCCACTGTGAGAGACATAAAAAAATAAAAAAATAAATAAATCCGGAAATCACAATGTATGATTTTATAATAATTTATTTGCATGTTACTGCTGCAAATATAAGGTGTGTTAGAAAAGTATCCAACCTTTTTATTTTTTTCAAAAACCATATGGATTTGAATCACGTTTGATTGCATCAGCCAAGCTTGAACCTTCGAGCGCATGCATGAGTTTTTTCACGCCTGTCGGTTGCGTCATTTGCCTGTGAGCAGGCTTTGTGTGAGCAGTGGTCCATCCCTCTTGTTGGATTTTTATTGCGAATAAATGTCTGAACGATTTGGAGCTTTGCTGCATCAATTTTTTCCAGAAACTGTGAGAGACCTCCAGGTGGTAACCATTCGGAAAATTCAAATGGCTTTGAGGGACGATTTTATGGGGATTACACAGATTAAGGAGTGCTCCAGCCGGTGTAAAGACCGCCCACAGCTGCTGAGAGCGCACCGCGCTCCGAGCGCCGATCGACAGGCTGAAACCCCGCTGAAACAACCAGATCATTTCCAACGTGAAGGCTTTGTTGATCCGGGACGTGTCTGAATTACACAAAAATGGCAGGAGACGTGGACATCAGTACTTTTTCAGCACATTCCACTGTTACAGGAGTTTATTTCATGGAAAGAAAAGCGGACGGATGCGCCACCGTGCCGCTTATGGCGCGGCACAAAACCACCTCCGTGTTGGTCTCACAGGACGGCTTTCAGACGGCTGTCAGTGGGTTTTCAGTCGTGTGACTAACAGAAATTGTGGATGAGCCTGGATATGCCAGAACATGTCCTGTGAGGCTTCATCATGGCGTTGCTTTGCGCCATGCGGCACCGCCGCGACATGCGGAATTCCTCCGCTCCTCTTCCATGACAAAACTCCTTTAACAGTGAAATGTGCCATTCATTTCCAAACTGGACGCTGTGTTTTATCCGGGACATCCTCTGACTAACACAGGAATTGCGGAAGACGTGGACATCAGCACTTTTGCGTGCGGAGGAATTCCGCGTGTCGTGGTGGAGCTGCATGGCGCAAAGCAACGCCGTGATGAAGCCTCACAGGACATGTTCTGGCATGTCCAGGCTAGATATCCCCCAGATATGGGCAGTCTAACTTCAAGTTCAGTTCTAGCTGAGGAGATGATTGTCGCCGCAATGATGAATAAGGTGTTGTTCCACTAAACACAGCAGCAAAACTGTAAACCCAATAAGTGAGTGATCAAAGACCACTGATGCAAGAGGCATGATTCAATATTTGTGACAGCAATACCACATGGGAGAACCAAATCCAGTGTGTCTCCACTAATGTGTGTCGAATCTTGAATGCATTGCTGGAAGGCAGAGTGGAAAATCAAATGTTCAAACAAATTATATTTGTGAAATCCAACAGCTAATAAATTAAACCTAGATTCATAAATAAGAGCAACACCCCCACCTTGCTTTGCATCACGAGGGACATGATTAAGTGTGTGCCGGTGGGCAGGCCTCATTTTAGGGGAGGACAGCTTTAGGTTTAAGCCAGGTTTCACATAACCCAATCATATCATAGTGGTGATCCATAATTAGATCATTAATTAACAGTGATCTTATGTTAATGAGACCCAGACTAAGGACCTCAGTGGGGCTGACAGTTGGATTTGGGGTGGTTCCATAGTAGCATATAAGATGCCTGGAAGTAGGTTTAGGTTTGAGACATTCCACATGGGTTGTAGGTAGCAAACACAAAATATTTGATATCACTGGAACAGCCAGTGGGCCATCCTCAATTTCAGCATCATCCAATGTTGTAATGGGTATTAAAGTTGCAAAGCATATCCCTCTATGCTTATATGGACAGGTCTGTGGAAACATGCCACACTCTCAACTGGACGAATTTCCCTCCCAGCCACATAAATTGCACTATCACTATGGTGATAGTGCAATTTATGTGATTGTAAAGAAATCTATCACTATGGTGACAGATTTTTGGTGATAGAAAATCTATCACTCTGGTGATAGATTTTCTCACCCACATTCATCATCCGCTTGCAGGTTCTCTCATCACCTGCTCCGTGGCCTGCTGTAAACTCCTAATATTACCCTCCTGTAGAGCTCTATCTGTGTTTGCAGACAAGATGGCGACACCTTTCCCTTTAGGATGAAGGCCGTCCGGCATCAGTAAGCCACAGCACAGTAATGGCACTAGCTTCGTCAGATAAACACGTTGGCATGCAGACTTAACTTTTTTCTTTTTTGTCAGAAGCAAATACTTTTAAAGCAGAGCACAGCTGGCTATCAAGTTAGCAATCAGTGCTAACTAGATAGCTCACTGTGTCCGCAGACAACACAAGTTTAAGTGGGTGTTCCAACCAATTGGGTTAAAGGACATGGTGCACATTTTAACATCCCAGTTAGCAAGACAACATAAAAAATCTCATGACTGTAAGTCTCTCCGCACACATGCACTAATAATTAGTAATTAGTAATCATGATGTATTTTATTCCTGTCACTCTGAGCGTTAGCAGTGCATTTCCGGAAACATCTTACTCTGCAATCTCTGCACTTTTTGGCAGTGACATACATTTGAATGAGAAGAAACATCCTGACAAACTGATAGACAGAGGGAAACGACCTGCTCCATCTGAAAACAAAATTCTGAACTTCATTCAAAGTGTGGCTCAGATTTACAGAGGATTTACACAGGGATGACACACTCCACCCCAAACTCTTAACATTTTCAGAGTCTGTCAAATTTTGGAACCTGATTGTGGTGATGCACTGTTTGTGTCACAGGATGCTGGTTAATGCTGCTACATGATGGAGTACTACCTCCATCACGCTGTTGTACAGACTGCCTGGACATGCAGATGTATGTTTCATATTGGATAAACTCTGAAGACGCTATTTTCAGGAGATAATGGACAATCTATCGACGTGCCACAATCGTCAATCGTGACAAAAGTTGAGCTGAAGACAGAGTTCCGATCAGGCATTATGTGCACGCACGATCAACCTGGCGGTAAGTGGACTTGGACATTCTCTGGCTGGCCATATGTACCAGAGGACTACTGGAACTTTAAAAAGTTCTCTGGCTGTCCATCTGTGTGAGGACTAGTGTACTTTTAATCGCTTGGCTGGCGATCGCACACACGTGCTTGTGATGCATGTGGGGGCTTCTTTGATGTTGTGGACCTATTTGAAAATCTTACAACAGGTGGCATGTAATTTTTGTCTTTTGCTTTATGTTCCTTTATGGAATTCAGTTAAAGTCTTCTCATTCTCATCTTCAACCACTTATCCGGGATCGGGTTGTGGGGGCAAGAACTCCAGCAGGGGACCACGGACTTTCCTTTCTGGGCCACATTGTTCACCTCTCACTGGTGGTTCCGAGGTGTGCCCAGGCCAGTGTGGAGATATAATATCTCCACCTAGTCCTGGGTCTTCCCCAGTGTCGAAGTTCAGATAGACATTCCTGGAACACCTCCTTAGGGAGGCACCCAGAGGGCATCCTTACCAGATGGCCGAACCACCTCAGCTGGCTCCTTTCAATGTGAAGGAGCAGGGTCTACTCCGAGTTCCCCACGGATGGCCAAGCTTCTCACCCTAGCTTTAAGGGAGACACAGCCCTCCTAAGGAAGCCCATTTAGCCACTTGTACTCGTGATCTAGTTGTTTCAGTCATGACCCAACCCTCATGTCCACAGGTGAGAGTAGGAATGAAGAATGACCAGTAGATTGAGAGCTTTGGCTTTTGGCTCAGCTCCTTTTTTGTCACAACAGTACGGTATACGCAATACCATCCTTGCAGTGCAATTCTCCGGCCAATTTAACACTCCATTGTCCCCCACTCGTGAACAAGACCCAGAGGTACTTGAACTCCTTCACTTGGGGCAAGACTGCATTCCCTACCCAGAGTAGGCAATCCATCGGTTTCCTGCTGAGAACCATGGCCTCATCTCAGCCACTTCACAGTTGGCTGAGAACTGATCCAGTGAGTGTTGGAGGTCACAGGCTGATGAAGCCAACAGGACCACATAATCTGCAAAAAGCAGCGATGAGACCATAAGCCCACCAAACTGGAAACCCTCCTCCCCCTGACAGTGCCTTGATATCCTATCCTTGAATATCACAAAAGGGATTGGTAACAAGGCGTAGCCCTGGCGGAGGCCAGTCTGACTTACTGCCAAGCACCCAAACACAGCTCGCTTTGTGAGTACAGAGAGATTGGATGGCCCTTAGAAGGGACCCCCTCACTCCATTCTCCCACAGCACCTCCCTCAGTATCTCCTGGGGTACCCAATCATACGCCTTCCCCAAGTCCACAAAACACAACACAACAGACGCATTATTTCCCTTTCACATGGCTAGCATACTAGTACAGTTTGGTTTCACGCTTTTTACTCTTTTAATTCATTTTATTAGTAATTGGAGCGGGCCGTGGCCTCAACTTTACCTAAATCTGGGTTTTAGTGAAGTTTAGGGCTAGTGGCCGGCGATCACCTTAGTATTTCTTCTGTTTTTCTTGTTGTGTAATGCTGGCAAATTATACAGTTTTTTGTCTTCTGTTGCCTGATTCTGTTTTTTCTTTCTGTTTAAGGTCCAGCTCCATCCAGAGATGGGAGTTGTATTGTGTTGGCAACCCTCCTGTGCAGCATTTCTGTATATTCGTGTTCTGTGAATTGTTCTGTAATTTATGTTTGTAGCATGGCCCAAGCAGAGGGTCACCCCATTGAGTCTGGTCTGCTTGAGGTTTCTTCCTCAGAGGGAGTATTCCTTGCCACTGTTGCTCTGGGGGTTGGTAAGGTTAGACTTACCTGTGTGAAGCGCTTGAGGCAACTCTGTTGTGATTTGGTGCTATATAAATGAAAATAAATTGAAATTGAAAAAAAAAAATTGTTCCTCTTCAATCAGAGGTTTGACTATTGGCTGAACCCTCCTTTCCAGCACTCTGGAGTAGACTTTACCAGGGAGGCTGAGTAGTGTGATGCCCCTGTAATGTCTGTGGGAATTTCAATGTGGATGTGTGTGCACAACAGGCTGCGTGCAGCTCAACTGTTAATTGTGGCTTTGTACATGTCATGAAATGCTATCAGATCTGATCACATCTATCAGATCTGATCACATCTCTGACATTTCACATCATGTACAATGTCACAAGTAACAGCTGACACGCAGGTTAAAATGGCTGCTGTCCAGTTTTAATGGCTGCAGCCATTTGCGTAATATAATTGGGGCATTTTTAAAGGTTGACTCCTGTGTAATCATTCACTGACCTCTACCTGGCTATAGTTGCCTGCAACCCTGGGATGTCCACCATATATTTTTATTTCAGCCATGGTATAGTGAGACTGGATTCTAAGTGTTGTTTCATCCCCTTAAGTGGTACTGGAAATCTTAGCACATGGACAATGGGTGCCATTGTCATTTCCATCTCACACTTTCTTAAATACCTACACCCATGTGCATGCCCATGGGCATGTTGGACTTAAAATGGGTTTTGTCAAGTGCAGTGTCGGTAATTATTATGAGGTGGCATAATGTGTGTGCACCATAGGCCACCAAAAGTATGGTCTAAAATCAAGTGCAGAATGTTGCTGCTCTTTATGTAGTGCAAAATTCAGATGCATCTTCCTGTCACTTAAGTCGGACGTTAAAACCCTCCTCCATGGCTTTGTTTTCCTGTGAGTTTACTGATATCAATGTAAACCTTCTTACGAAATGAACACAGAGGAATTGACTTCTTTCTTTTTGTCAGTGTGTTCCACCATTCTTGACTCTGTTGCACCTCTGAAAGTCATGTGTCCTAAATGTAAAGTTGAACCGTAGCTTAATGATATTACTAGAGAAGCAAGGGTTGAGTGCAGACACGCAGAGAGAAAATGGAGAAAAGATAGGATCCCTGGATATCTTAAAGATAAATGGAGGCGCTCCCAGAAAATTGTTAAAAGTATTAAAATATTGTGCTCATATCATTGCTCAAAATGTGCACAAACCTCGGACACCTTTTAATACTATATCATTGATTTTAAACACCATCCAGTCCACCTCTTTGCACACTTCGACTAGGGTCTGTGAAGATTACTTTTTAGTCAGTTCTATTAGGTCAAACATTATATATCTTCCCTACACTTGAGCACAGAGTTCAATCCTGTGGCTCATTTTATAAAGTTTGACACGGTCTCACTTTCAGACCTCTCTAAGATTGTTATACAGTTGAAGGTATCAACTTGTCCCACAGATTGTATTCCTACTCATCTTTTAAAGAAGAATGGAATACGATTGGGCATGCTGTTTTAGATATTGTCATTAGTAGTCTTGTTTCTGGCAATGTGCCCGTCTTTTATAAGAGAGCTGTGATAGAACTCTCTTGAAAAAGCCTAGCTTGGATGCACAAAATGTTGCAAATTACAGAGTTATAGCTAAACTTCCTTTTCTATCAAAAATTTGAGAAAAAGTTGCGTTTTTACAATTTCAGTTTTTACAGCAACACAATGTCATGGACATTTTTCAGTCTGGCTATAAGACTTTTCATAGCCAGAGACAGGACTTTTAGATTTTTAATGATTTGCTTTTATTTACTGACTCGGAAATGCAGCTGTTCTTTTGCTTTTAGATCTGACAGCTGCGTTTGGCGCAGTGGACCACAACATTTTACTTCTCGTTTGGAACATTGTGTTGGTGTCAGGGGAAGTAGGAACACGGACCCAAACAGGGGGCGCAATGAACGGACAATGGAGAAGGTAAATAACAAGTTTTACTGTTGTGAACGAGCACAACCAATACAACAATCAACAATTGGGATTAAGCCGAATTCTGCTGGTGTCGTGTGGGCAGGCTCGAAGGTAGGAGATGTCCCCGAGTCGAACCGGAACCACCCAGATCTCCTCTGCCACCGAACCCTGGAAATACTGGAACCGCCAAGTCCCGAAGTCCCAGGTGGCCACTGCCTCCGCTCGTCGGATCCGGTACTGCTGGCAAGAGAGAGCAACAAACACACAGGTGTGGATGCGGCTGCACCCAGTAACACGGAGAGGGAAGAAGCCGCCTCCACCTCTCGTCACGTTAAAACAGGAAGGTGAGTACTTATCCAAGCAATTGGCTTTCGGTAGTCAGCTGTCCTGAAAGGTTTAACACGTATTATCAAATATACAGAATATGCTGCAGAGTAGTTTACCTCTATCTCAAGGCGATATCTCGGCACTGAGGTGGAGACGCCGTCCTGCTGATATACCTCCGTGCTGAGTGGAACAGCTGTGTCCAGTGATGGGTGACAGCTGTCACCCTGGCTGCTCTCGTGAGGCGGCAGCGCCCTCTGGTGCCTGGAGCCCACACTCCAGGCAGGGCGCCCTCTGGTGGTGGGCCAGCAGTACCTCCTCTTCAGCGGCCCACACAACATAATCTACTTTGAATGAACATAAGTCTGAACAAAAAACAGGCTGTTCAGTTTACATGCATATGTATATTTGGAAAACACAAAAATGTAAATCTTCTGTTTTTTATTCAGGTGCTCATGTGAACACAGTCGTCGATGCCACTCGTGACCAAGTCTTGCTGTTGCAGGGAAATTTCTGCAGTCTTGGCGGAGATGCAATGTGGTGGCGAAAATCCTTGTGTCACACAGCTATAGAGTTTCTCGATTGTGTGTTTGGATGCAGATGTCCTCAGAGTGGCACACTATGCCTACATGATGCTCCACAGTACGAGTCAGCACATGAAATAGTTCGAAAGTTTCATTTACATGGTTTATAGAAAAAAGTAAAAAATTCAAATACAAAAAAGAATGAACTGTTGTTTTGAACATAAATCCATGCTATTTTTTGTTGCAGAAAGTATCGTCATATCGCATATCGGCAATTTGTGCGTTGTGCTGGGGACACTTGGGAAGGCACAGAAGGGTGGCACTACCAGCTTGTGTTGTATTCAAAATGAGTACTTTTCCATCACATCATCCGACTACACTGGCTTCCAGTTTCCTCCATCTGGAGTGAGGGGTTGGACTCATCCGGTGGTACCTTGTCCGCTTGTGCAGCATCAGCCTCAGCTTTGTCCGTTCACATTGGTTGCTCAGTGGAGGAGGATCATTGGTGGGGATTTCTGGTTGTTTGGTGTTTTGCAGAGCTGAAGAACCTCTTTTCATATGTCGCTCACATAGACTGAATAAAATGTTTTTTAACAAATTGTAAACACACTTCTCATTTGAATGAAACAATGTTAACTTATGTGAAATTGTATTTTTATTCATTTATCATCTATATAAAAATATACAAATATGGATGTTGGATATGTGGCTAACTTTATCACTGTGAATCCTCCTCTTTTCCACAAAGGAAAGTATATTCTGAACCTTGGTCTCTCTTGCTTTGTCTGCTTTTGTTGTCTCCTGCATTTTCATTAAAAGAAGTCCTAAAACAGAGTTAAAATCAACATTATAAAAACATTGCTTATATACAGTAAAAAAAATATATATAGATATACTGTTGAAAGTTGGATGTTATTGAGATAACATAGACAACTTACCTGCAAAGCTGACCCTGATATGAGAAGGAGGACTCGATCAAGAGTGGCATCGGCTGACTGTGTTTCACATGAGCACCTGAAAAAAAACAAGATTGACATTTGTTTGTTTTCCAAAGAGTACATATGCATGTAAACTGAACAAGCCTGTGTTGTTCAGACTTATGTTCATTCAAGTAGATTAGATGTGATACAATTTATGATTACAGATGTTCTGTATTGGATTTTTAGACAGGAAAGTCCTCCATTTAGCATAAACATTTTTCTACAATATTATGCCTGAAAAATTTGACAACAGATATAGAAGTAAATTTTATTTTATTAGAAATCTTTTTCCCCATCCCAGTGGGTCTCCAGCTTTTCAGATAAAGATTTGCAATCATTTGCTTTGAATAAAAAGTGAAGAATTAGCAATCACAAGAACTGACTTAAAAATGATTAAATATATACCGAATTACAGAACCTTTATTTTCAGTGATTTTAGAACAAAACTCCTGAGTTTAAGCACACTGTGCTGCTCAAATATTTTTTCATACACAAACACACTGTGCCAGGATAAATGTTCGTTTATAAGAAAGTGGTGAGTTGAACAAAACCATTCAGCAGCTTATATTGTCCTCCTCAACGCGTCTTCTGTCAGCTGCACTTCATCCTCTTTCGGTCACGGTTCAGGCTGGAACACTATATGGTTTGGAGCCGCTCATTATTTTTACCGTGGCTTCCTTTCATCAGAAACTTCTCATCTTCCTCAAAAACAATCGATATGTCACTTAAATGTTCGCTATAATCGCGCCTATGCCTTGCTGTCCGTGTCTGCCGTGTTGGTAACAGAGCGGAGCGGCTGTGACCTCATCTACTCGAAGACGAAAAAGTAGGTCAACTCAGAGGCGGAAAATTCAAATTCTCAGATGAGTAATGAAACATCTAAATACTTGTTCAGTGTAATTTCATGGTAAAAAAACAAAGACAACATGTAGAAAAAGCTTTTTTTTATTCTTCAAGAATGTAAAACATCATATCATGGCAGGGACACTTTAAGCCATCACGTATCCACTACTAAGGCATCTCTATGTGCCTCTCTGTACCTCACATTGTGCCAGGTATCAGTTTCTAGTGAGCCACGACCGAACTGTCATTTGAGCCCCGTCCAGCCCTAGTGGCTCATGTCACCTGCTTATGATCCACATCAAGCCACATATGATCCATGTAGTGCCATGTTAACACGACGTTGGTGCACGTTTAGGCATGGGTTTTGGTCCAAACCTCAAGCCCTCCCACACTTGGTCCTTTAAAGTGTGGATTTTCAATTCACAGCATCCATTCAAGATGCTGTCACATTTTTTAAATGCAGTCCAAAGAGACACTCCAGTACAAATTTTTTACAAATGCAGCCCAAAAATAGAAGCTCCAGTACAGTCCAGCCAGTGTGTGCCATGCACCTGTTCACCTTGTTCCAGAGTCATTAAATGCACCGGACCAGCTATAACCGAAACTATGGGTTCCTGGACAATCTCCTCTGCGCTTCCTCTCACTGGCTTTACTTCTTGTGACACCGTGATCCAACTTTTAACTTTGTGTTCATCCATTAATGTCTGCAAATTAGCTCTTTTGTGCATGCTGTCATTCTGCGTTCTTGGACACCCGCCTCTGCGCTCCGCGCTGCCTTGCTTTCCATCTGCAGCTCGCTGGCTTTAATTCTTCCGTGGCTTTAAACACACAGCCATTTTCACACCGTGATCCAACTTTTAACTTTGTGTTTGTGTTGTGTGGGCCACTGAAGAGGAGGTACTGCTGGCCCACCACCACCAGAGGGCGCCCTGCCTGGAGTGCGGGCTCCAGGCACCAGAGGGCGCTGCCGCCTTATGGGAGTAGCCTGGGTGACAGCTGTCACCCATCACCAGACACAGCTGTTCCACTCAGCACAGAGGTATATCAGGAGGACGGCGGCTCCACCTCAGTGCCGAGATATCGCCTAAGACTGAGGTAATTATTCTCTGCATTTATATTCTGAACAACCAGCTAAACTTGTTAAACCTTTTCCAGGACTGTTGACTACTGATAGCTTCATTGCTTGGATAAGTACTCACCTTCCTGCTGTACTTTGACAAGAGGTGGAGGCGGCTTCTCCCCTCTCCGTTACTGGGTGCGGTCGCATCCACACCTGTGTGTTGTTGCTCTCTCCCGCCAGCAGTACCGGATCCGACGAGCGGAGGCAGTGGCCACCTGGGAATTCGGGACTTGGCGGGTTCCAGTATTTCCAGGGTTCGGTGGCAGAGGAGATCTGGGTGGTTCCGGTTCGACTGAGACGGACGTCTCCTACCTTCGAGCCTGCCCACACGACACCAGCGGATTCGACCCCAAATTGTGATTGTTGATTTCTTGTGCTCGTTTCACAATAGTAAACACTTGTTATTTACCTTCTCCATTGTCCGTTCATTGCGGCCCCCTGTTGTGGGTCCGTGTTCCTACACTTTCACAACAGTTTGTCCATTATTGTCTGCAAAATCACTCTTTTGCGAGCTGGCATTCTGCCTAAATGCCAGTTTTGAGCGTGAGTCAGTGCGCACACACAACAGAGCTTCTGATCCTTTAACGGGACATTAAATCTATCATAGACCATACTTTTACAGCTGATTATATAGAATGAATGAACATGCAACTGTTTTACCAAGCTATTAAAATAAAAACAGGAAACACCTTTTAGCTGCTTCAAATCCGGAATGTAGTGGCAAGGAGGGCTGAGCCGCTCCAAAAAATAGCCTCTCCTTGTCCTCGTAGCTGCCAAGCGGCTCGGATAATGGCTTTTACAGCCTCGTCATCACAACACACATGCCGCTATAAATCGTTGTTTGTCTTCGTAGTATCTCGTACCCAAACTGCCCCACCTGTTGTTGCTAAATTTGTGAACATCTTGAAATTAGCACCACGCTCAGAGATGAGCCTTGTTAACCAAATATACTGCCTCTAAGAGACTCTCAGAGCCACAATTCGCCCACAATAGTTGAATACCTCTCTCATAGCAAAAAAAAAAAAAAAAAACATGCTGTGTGGATCATTATTCATCCTTCATTATTTGGTGGGGACAAAGGCTTTAGCAACAGCAACAAGAAAATGTGTGAACCAGTAAAAGTAACTTTTGTGAAATTTTCCAGATGGAGAACTTCTTGGCACAACATGAAAGATCTTAATGTAATGACTGAGGCAGACTGGGAAGCCTGGAGCAGAGAACCACTCTCCTGTTGTGGCAGTAAAAACAGCATTTACAGCCAATGTATGAACAGAGTTCAAAGCACTCAAGAGAGCTGTCTGTTGTGTGGGCCGCCTGAAGAGGAGGGTACTGCTGACCCACCACCAGAGGGCGCCCTGCCTGAAGTGCGGGCTTCAGGCGCGAGAGGGCGCTGCCGCCACGGACACAGCTGGGGGTGACAGCTGTCACTCATTATCTCTTGACAGCTGTCACCCATCTACTCTACATCATCTCACTCCATAAAGACCGGACATCATCTCCACCTCGTTGCCGAGATATCATCTACCTGTGAAGGTAATATCTCTGCCATACTAAGTAATTATACTTACGTGTGCTCTGTTAGCAGCCGTTGTCCTGTGGTGCCTTGTCAGCTGGATTGGCGGTTTGTGAGAGTGCCGACGTCTTCGCCTCTCACTCCTTCCAGATAAGTGCTTAACAGGAGCTGCATGAGTGTGTGATTAGAGGTGGAGGGACTTTCCACCGTCTGACTGTTTTTGTTACTGGGTGTGCACACACCCACATCTCACTGTTTGTGCTCCTCGCCAGCAGTACCAGATCCGACAGTCGGGGGGCGGTGATCACCTGGGAATTCGGGACTTGGCGGCTCCAGTATTCACGGGTTCTCTGGCGGTGGAAATCATGTGGTTCCGGCTCTCCTCAGGACAGACGTCTTCTATCCTTGAGCCTGCCCACACGTCACCTTTGTGGATTGACTGTAATCAGATTCTGAGATTGTCTGTATATTTGTTGTGCACATTCACAACATTAAATTGTTATCATTTTGGCTCATCTATTGACCATTCATTTGCGCCCCCTTTGTGGGTCCGTGTCACTACACTTTCCCCAACACTGTCTGTGTATTAATAGCGTCAAGTGGGAACAAGTTGGCTGCTTAACACAAGGTGAAGGGTCGGTGTACAGCAGGAAGGCAGTCTGCAGGGCAACAATGTCCATGTGAGAAACAATAAGAATGTTAAACAAATGAACAGGAACAGGGTCATCAGTCATACCAAGCAAGAGCATGCTCTTGAACCGGAAAGCCCAACTTCAAGTGAACAGGAAATAAAACCACAGAAAAGGACATGTACAGTTGTGTCAGAATAAAAGCACCATAGAAAGTGAGCAAATGTGAACGGTGTCACTTGTGTTCTCAGTACATACCGAAAGAATCACGATCTAAAATCAATATATGGTTTGCCTCACCTAATTTCTTGATATATTCTACTTTTGTGTTGGGCTAAACTTAGAATATGATGCATACTCTTATTTTTCATTCTTGAAAGCAACACCATAAGCAAAAACATCCTCACAACCATGTCAGTTTTAACAATTTGTTTCCTTCTACATTCACTTCAGGCAAAATTTGTCCAAACTGAAATGTGTTCAATATAATTTTTCCATTTTCTGTGCATAAAGCCAACAAGTGTGACCAGTTACCGTATTATCCTTGAAGAAATGTTTTGGAGTTAGTTTGCCGTGCTATGAAAGAGAGAGACTTCCTGACACAAAGCACAGCATCTTTGTCTCATCATTATTGGTTGGTTTTGGGGTCATAACTGAATAAACTAAAGGAAGTGTTTATGTACTGTACTATAGTTATAACTACTAATGTGTCTCCCTACGATTAAAAAAAGTTGGCAGGCCACAGAGCCTTCTCTTATTGGTGTGCCTGCCTTGTGGAATGGTCTCCCTGCAGATTCTGTAGAGACATTCAAGTCCAGATTAAAGATCATCTATTCTCCCTCTCGTAAAGGTAGCATACCACTGTAGTATGGAAGTATGCTTCCTCTCCTTTTAAGTCATACTATTAGCCAGTGGGGACACAGTGTGTGTGTCCCCACACTGTGTGTGTGTGTGTGTGTATATATACACACACACAGACACTAGCGCTATTGCCTGTGGGGATCCACTGGCTCTAGATTGGTTTGTGTTTATAAAATAGGTAACTGACATTTTCAAGAGTGGGAATACATTAAGCATGGCTTCTACAATGAGTTGGAGTGGCATATGAGTCCAGAAAGTTTTTAGAACCTTAGAACCTCAACAGTTTTTAGAGGAAGAACTCAACCCTTTTATTCCTGTTAATTACATAACTATTTAATGTTAATTTCCTGTCTTAATGTACAACCCCAATTCCAATGAAGTTGGGACATTGTGTAAAATGTAAATAAAAAACAGAATACAATGATTTGCAAATCCTCTTCAACCTATATTTAACTGAATACACCACAAAGACAAAATATTTAATAACAAAAAAGGAGAGTACTCTGTGCTTCTGTGCAGCACAAAAAATCTGTTGCAACCAGGTAGGACTGACTTGTAAAAGAGAAAAGCAGCTGATGCAATTACAGTCAGGACTCTGATGAAGATGTGATGCTCACATCTGTTTCTTCAGCACCTTATTAAATTTTTCAGTACCTATTTCTGTGTTGCACCAGCTGCTTTTCTCTTTTACAAAATATTTAATGTTCAAACTGAAGTTATTGTACTTGGCCCCACAAATCTTAGAAACATGGTGTCTAACCAGATCCTTACTCTGGATGGCATTACCCTGAGCTCTAGAGTCTTGGAGTCATTTTTGATCAGGATATGTCATTCAAAGCGCATATTAAACAAATATGTAGGACTGCTTTTTTGCATTTACGCAATATCTCTAAAATCAGAAAGGTCTTGTCTCAGAGTGATGCTGAAAAACTAATTCATGCATTTATTTCCTCTAGGCTGGACTATTGTAATTCATTATTATCAGGTTGTCCTAAAAGTTCCCTAAAAAGCCTTCAGTTAATTCAAAATGCTTCAGCTAGAGTACTGACGGGGACTAGAAGGAGAGAGCATATCTCACCCATATTGGCCTCTCTTCATTGGCTTCCTGTTAATTCTAGAATAGAATTTAAAATTCTTCTTCTTACTTATAAGGTTTTGAATAATCAGGTCCCATCTTATCTTAGGGACCTCGTAGTACCATATCACCCCAATAGAGCGCTTCACTCTCAGACTGCAGGCTTACTTGTAGTTCCTAGGGTTTGTAAGAGTAGAATGGGAGGCAGAGCCTTCAGCTTTCAGGCTCCTCTCCTGTGGAACCAGCTCCCAATTCAGATCAGGGAGACAGACACCCTCTCTACTTTAAGATTAGGCTTAAAACTTTCCTTTTTGCTAAAGCTTATAGTTAGGGCTGGATCAGGTGACCCTGAACCATCCCTTAGTTATGCTGCTATAGACATAGACTGCTGGGGGGTTCCCATGATGCATTGTTTCTTTCTCTTTTTGCTCTGTATGCACCACTCTGCATTTAATCATTAGTGATCGATCTCTGCTCCCCTCCACAGCATGTCTTTTTCCTGGTTCTCTCCCTCAGCCCCAACCAGTCCAGCAGAAAGACTGCCCCTCCCTGAGCCTGGTTCTGCTGGAGGTTTCTTCCTGTTAAAAGGGAGTTTTTCCTTCCCACTGTAGCCAAGTGCTTGCTCACAGGGGGTCGTTTTGACCGTTGGGGTTTTACATAATTATTGTATGGCCTTGCCTTACAATATAAAGCGCCTTGGGGCAACTGTTTGTTTCTGTGTGCTAGCTAGCACTGTTGTGGAAGGTTGTTGTGACCACCATCGGAAAGTCATTGAAATGACCGAAGCAAGTCTGGCGGTTAAAATGTTAATTGGAACATTGTTGTGGAGGTCCAGTCGCTTGTTGTGTGGCTGTTAAATCTGCGGCTGTAGTGTGGCTGGTGTACTGCGGTCGTTGCTTGATTGGGGCGCTGCTACTAGCAATGATGCTGTTAGCAAGCGTCAAACATCTCAGGAGCTGTTGGATCCGTCGTTTTGCTGTCGCTGGATATCATCGTTGGCGTTTATCAGCTGCCATCAGAATCCAGGGGGCCGCTGTTGCTTTGGCCGGGAGATTTGCAGTGGTCATTTGCTGTTGGTCTGCTTCAAGGAGGTGTTCATATCGTGTAGGCCGGGTTTAGCGGCCTACCAAATCCTCGATTGCGGCTTGTTAATTTTCTTGCTGTCGGTGTTGGAGGTTCATCTTCAGCATCATCAGCTATGGCTCCAAAAAAAGGTACTTTGTTCTTGGAAGAAGAGCTTGAGGACATTAGGAAAATGTTAAATGAAATGTCAGCGCAAATGAAGCCCATTAAAGAAGTAACTGACCAATAAAGATTATTTCGCAACAACAACAGAAGATTTTGGAATTAACCAAACAAGTGGTGGAATTACAAAGGGCTAATGAGGAGAAGGATAGAGTATTGAAATCTATGGAAAATCGAATTGCTGATCTAGAACAGCAGTCTAGGTCAAATGACCTTCTTATCACAGGATTGGATATTAAGCCTCAAAGTTATGCAAGAGCGGTGGTTCCAGGAGAGGAGCCCTCTGAAATGGACAACCTATCTGTAGAGGAACAGGTGATCTCTTTTTTGAAGGACAAAGGTATTGTAATAAATTCTGATGATATTGACAGTAGTTACCTTTTCCCGAGGAGAGGTCAAAATCGACCTAAAGTTACACTATTGAGGCTTAAAAACAGGAAACAGAAGATTGAAATCTTAAAACAAGCTAAGAACGTAAAAGGAATGAATGTACACTCAACAAAAATATAAACGCAACACTTTTGGTTTTGCTCCCATTTTGTATGACATGAACTCAAAGATATAAAACTTTTTCCACATACACAATATCACCATTTCCCTCAAATATTGTTCACAAACCAGTCTAAATCTGTGATAGTGAGCACTTCTCCTTTGCTGAGATAATCCATCCCACCTCACAGGTGTGCCATATCAAGATGCTGATTAGACACCATGATTAGTGCACAGGTGTGCCTTAGACTGCCCACAATAAAAAGCCACTCTGAAAGGTGCAGTTTTATCACACAGCACAATGCCACAGATGTCGCAAGATTTGAGGGAGCGTGCAATTGGCATGCTGACAGCAGGAATGTCAACCAGAGCTGTTGCTCGTGTATTGAATGTTCATTTCTCTACCATAAGCCGTCTCCAAAGGCGTTTCAGAGAATTTGGCAGTACATCCAACCAGCCTCACAACCGCAGACCACGTGTAACCACACCAGCCCAGGACCTCCACATCCAGCATGTTCACCTCCAAGATCGTCTGAGACCAGCCACTCGGAGAGCTGCTGAAACAATCGGTTTGCATAACCAAAGAATTTCTGCACAAACTGTCAGAAACCGTCTCAGGGAAGCTCATCTGCATGCTCGTCGTCCTCATCGGGGTCTCGACCTGACTCCAGTTCATCGTTGCAACTTCACACAGCCATTGAAGAGGAGTGGACCAACATTCCACAGGCCACAATTGACAACCTGATCAACTCTATGCGAAGGAGATGTGTTGCACTGCATGAGGCAAATGGTGGTCACACCAGATACTGACTGGTATCCCCTCCAGTAAAACAAAACTGCACCTTTCAGAGTGGCCTTTTATTGTGGGCAGTCTAAGGCACACCTGTGCACTAATCATGGTGTCTAATCAGCATCTTGATATGGCACACCTGTGAGGTGGGATGGATTATCTCAGCAAAGGAGAAGTGCTCACTATCACAGATTTAGACTGGTTTGTGAACAGTATTTGAGGGAAATGGTGATATTGTGTATGTGGAAAAGGTTTTAGATCTTTGAGTTCATCTCATACAAAATGGGAGCAAAACCAAAAGTGTTGCGTTTATATTTTTGTTGAGTATATATATAAATGAATATTTGACCAAGAGAAATTCTGACATAGCAAGACAGGCACGATTGTTAAGAAAACAAAACAAGATACAGGCTACATGGACATTTAACTGTAAAGTTTATATTAAATTAAATGGAACTCCTGAACAAGCTAAATCTTGTGGATTAAAGATGAGAATGATCTTGATGTGTTTAATTGATGTAAGTGTGATGAAATGCTTAATAATGATATGTATTGGTTGATTGTGATGACGAAATAATCTTAATATAATTTAATGATCACGGTTAATAATCAGGTTACCTCTGTAAAGGAGCTTTGTTTGGAAACATTTGATCATAGTCATTTTGCCTCTCGCCATTGTGAATTTGAATCAGATCCAGATTTTTTCTTTAATGATAATATCGATCGACAATGTAATTATTTTACAGAAGAACAATTTAAGGACTATAAAATTAATGATGGAGATTTTTCAATAATACATTTTAATAGTAGAAGTCTTTCTCGGAATCTTTCAAGAATAAATGATTGTTTAGACACAATTAGCAAAAGTTTTTCAGTGATCGCTATATCTGAAACCTGGTTAACTAAGGATAATTATGATTTTGTGCAGTTGAATGGCTATCAATTGTTTTCTGTAAATCGATCGAAGAGAAGAGGCGGTGGTGTGGCATTATATGTTAGGTCTGATTATGACTGTGAATTGGTTTATAATATGTCATTTACAATTGATAATATCATGGAATGTGTTACAGTTAAGATCGCATCTATAAATTCAAATAATAGGATTGTTAGTTGTATATACAGAGCTCCTGGAGCAAATATTGATAATTTTGAAGAAGTAATTATGAATATGTATAATAAAATAAATAAGAATTCTCATTTATTTATCTGCGGTGACTTTAATATTGATTTTTTAAATCCTCATAATCATTCACAAACTATTTAATTTATTAATTCGTTATATTGCATGGGATTATTTCCGACCATCATTCATCCAAGTAGAATAACTTCGAATACTGCAACCCTTATTGATAATATTTTAACTAATGTTATAACTTGTAATCTTAATGCGGGAATATTGTTAAATGATATTAGTGATCATCTGCCTGTATTTACTGTCCTTGCATCTCAAGATTGAGTGCTCCAAAAGGATTGCAATAGAAGGAGTAGGAATGTAACACCAAGGACTGTTGATAATTTTAGGGAGGATTTATTATGTCAGAATTGGAATAATGTTTATGTTGAGGATGTTGATGAATCTTATGATGGGTTTATTTCTATTATTTCTAAGTTATATGATAAACATTGTCCTCTTGTAAATAAGTTAGATAATAATAGATTTAGTAATAAACCATGGATGTCTAAGGGTCTTCAGAGGGCATGTAAAAAGAAGAATCGATTGTATAAGCAATTCATTAAATTGAGAACAAATGAAGCTGAAAGTAAATATAAAATGTATAAGAACAAATTAATTCATATTATGAGATCTAGTAAGAAAGAATATTACGGTGAGTTACTTGTTAAAAGCAAGAATAATATAAAAAATACATGGAATATATTAAATGATATAATTAAAAAGAATAAAAAAGGTAGAGATTATCCTTCTTATTTTCTTTTTAATAATACTGTGATAGATGATAATGTGATGATTGCTGATCATTTTAATGAATATTTTGTTAATGTAGGTAGAAATCTTGATACTAAGATTGATCCAATGAGTGATAAATTCATTGCAAATAAGATAATATTTAATAAAAATGTGTCAATGTTTGTTGGTGCAACGAATGAAAAAGAAATTATTGATTTGGTGCAGAACTCAAAAAGTAAGAAATCTACGGATTTTAATAATTTGGATATGGCTCTTTTGAAAAAAATTGTTGATTGTATTGTAAAACCTTTTACTTACATTTGTAATAAATCCTTAAGTTTAGGTAAATTCCCTTCACGAATGAAAATAGCCAAAGTAATTCCTTTATTTAAGTCTGGTGACAAACATATTTTTTCTAATTATAGACCTATTTCACTTTTACCTCAATTTTCAAAAATATTGGAGAAAATTTTTGTTAAAGGTTAAATAATTATTTACTTAAGTATGAGATATTGTGTGAAGAGCAATATGGGTTTAGAAAATCTAGGACTACTTCACATGCACTGATGGATTTTGTGGAAAATATTGCGACTGCAGTTGATAATAAGCAATATACTGTAGGTGTTTTTTTTGATTTGCAGAAAGCGTTTGATACTGTTTATTCTGAAATTCTGAAAAATAAATTGGTGAAATATGGAATCAGAGGTTTAGCATATGATTGGATTGATAGTTATTTACATGGTTGGTATCAGTATGTTCAATATAATAGCATTGATTCTGAATTCAGGGAAATCACGTGTGGGGTGCCTCAAGGTTCGGTGTTAGGTCCTTTGTTATTTATTTTATATATAAATGATATTTGTTTGGTTTCACGGGTATTGAGGTGCATTCTTTTTGCTGATGATACGACTGTGTTTTGTAGCAGGGATAATCTTGAACAGCTTTTGGACATTATGGTTGATGAACTGGGGAAATTTATGGCTTGGTTTAATGCTAATAAATTGTCACTTCATCTTGGAAAAACTAAATGCATGATTTTTGGAAATAAATTTATGTCCAAATGTAAAAATGTTACTATCAGTAATATCGAAATACAGACAGTATCTGAGTATAAATTCTTAGGTGTTATAATTGATAATAGACTTTGTTGGAAACCCCATATAAATTATATAAAGTTAAAAATGTCCAAATCTATTGCTATTATGTATAGGGTTCGGGACATATTGTCCCAGGTTGGGTTACTTACATTATATCATGCTTTAATTGTACCATATATGATATATTGTATTGAACTTTGGGGTAATACCTATAAATCTAACACTAATCCTGTATTTCTTCTACAAAAACGTGCCATCAGAATTATTGGTACTATACATCATTTTGAGTCAACACATTCCATGTTTAGGAATTTAAATTTATTGAAATTTAGGGATTTAGTGGATTATATTCTGATACAAACTTTGTACAAAGCTAATAACCAGGCTTTGCCCTTTTATGTCCAGAACTTGTTTAAGAGTAGGGAATTGGGATATAGATTACGTGGTTGTATGGTATTTAAGAAGCCTCCTGTACGTACTAATGTTAAGGGGTTTTGTGCTTCAGTTAGAGGGGTGAAGATTTGGAATGAATGTCCTGTGGAAATTAAATTATGTGGTTCATTGGCCTGTTTTAAGAAGTGTTATAAAAAATTAATAATTTCTGGTTATAATAATGGTGAATAATATATTTGTTTCTTTTTTGCCTTTGTATTTTGGTTTGTTAATAGTGCTACATTTGTATTGTGTGTGATTGTGTTTGCATTTAAATATTGTATGATGTACGGGGTGGGCGTTTATAAGCTTCTGCTTCTGCCCACACCCTTTCAGTTGCATTGTTGGGTTATTTGTTTGTTATTTGTTTGAGTTTGTTTTATATGTTTAAATTTTTTGTGTTTTTTGATGTGTCTTATAAATTACAGACTCTGTTGCTGTTGTAGTTGCTGCAGTTGCTGCTGATGCTGCTGCTGCTATTTCTGTCGCTGAATAAAAATAAATAAATTCAAAATTCAAATTTGGCGCTATATAAAAAAATTGATTGATTGAAAATTGATTGATTGAAACTGATAAACTTTATTGTTTTGCGCAAATATGTGCTCATTTTGAAATAGATGGCTGCAACACATTTCAAAAAAGCTGGGACGGGCAACAAAAGACTGGGAAAGATGATGAATGCTCAAAGAACACCTGTTTGGAACATTCCACAGGTGAGCAGTGGAATGAGTAAGGAACAGTGGAATGAGTGAGGTGAGCATGGTAGAGTTAAAACTCTACCATGCAAAGCAAAAGCCATACATCAAAAACATCCAGAAATGCCGCCGCCTTCTCTGAGCCCGAGGTCATTCGAAATGGACAAACGCAAAGTGGAAAAGTGTGGTGCGGTCTGATGAGTCCACATTTCAGATTGTCTTTAGAAATCATGGACGTCGTGTCCTCTGGACAAAAGAGGAAAAAGACCATCCAGATTGCTACCAGTGCAAAGTTCAAAAGCCAGCATCTGTGATGGTATGGGGGTGTGTTAGTGCCCATGGCATGGGCAACTTACACATCTGTGATGGCACCATCAGTGCTGACAGGTACATCCAGGTTTTGGAACAACACATGCTGCCATCCAAGCAATGTATTTTTCAGGGACGTCCCTGCTTATTTCAGCAAGATAATGCCAAGCCACAATCTGCACGTGTTACAACAGCATGGCTTCGTAGCAAAAGAGTGCAGGTACTAGACTGGTCTGCCTGCAGTCCAGACCTGTCGCCCATTGAAGATGGGTGGTGCATTATGAAACACAAAAGATGACAAGAGAGACCCCGGACTGCAGAACAACTGAAGTTGTACATCAAGGAAGAATGGGAAAGAATTCTACCTACAAAACCTCAACAATATGTGTCCTCAGTTCCCAAACGCTTATTGAGTGTTGTAAGAAGGAAAGGAAATGTAACACAGTGGTAAACATACCACTGTTCCAGCTTTTTTGAAATGTGTTGCAGGCATTCATTTCAAAATGAGCAAATATTTGCACAAAAACAATAAAGTTTATCAGTTTGAACATTAAATATCTTGTCTTTGTGGTGTATTCAATTGAATATAGGTTGAAGAGGATTTGCAAATCATTGTATTCTGTTTTTATTTCCATTTTACACAATGTCCCAACTTCATTGGAATTGGGGTTGTATTTATAAATTGTTTAGGTTCTTTTTTATCATGTACACCCTATTATTATTATTATTGATGCCAGTATTATTCTTATTATTGTATGTTATTATTACAGTGGTCCCTCGCTATAACGTGGTTCACCTTTCGCAGCCTTGCAGTTTCGCAGATTTTTGTAATCCAATTTTACATGCTTTTTTTGTTTTGTTTGTTTTTTTGTTTTTTTTTACAGCGTATTGTGTTCTGTGTCCTCATCAAGCAGGCCGGTTGCGGCACCGCGAAGGGAGAGTACGCGCATTGTGTTCTGCGTGTCTGTTTATAAGAATCTTCTCACCCAGAAGAAAAAAGAGCGCCAACAACTACCCATAACTGTGTTCTTCACTCAGAAAAAGACACCTGCACCAAGGTGTGACTCAGTGGAAAAAGGCGCAACAGTGGTGCAGCGCCAGAATGAAGAGGCACGGTCAGAGGAACTGTGAAATACTGGTCAGTCACTATTAATAATTTCTTATGTGTCCAACCTCGTAGGTTGGTCATTAAAATTAAATTTGTTAGTTCTAAAAGCCATCATAATTATTTGTAGGAAAATGTTCTATTTTTATTTCTCAAAAAAATGTTTGGGCCTGAAAACAGGTTGGTCTTATTTTTCTACTAAGGTTTAAACTTTGAGAGTGTTTACACAGGAGAGAAAAGTGAGAAAATCAATCAATCAATCAATTTTTTTTATATAGCGCCAAATCACAACAAACAGTTGCCCCAAGGCGCTTAATGCCTGTTTGAGAAAAGTGTATAAAGTGTGTAGTGAGGGTTTTACAGCCTTAAAACGTGTATAATAATTGTAAAAAATAACACTGACTACTTCGTGGATTTCGCTTATTGCGGGCTATTTTTAGAACGTAACTCCCGCGATAAACAACGGACCACTGTACTTCTATTTTGTCATTTGATTTTTAAATGGAAATAAATGTTTTCACTTTGTTGTGTCATCCATGTATTTTAATGTATTCACTATTATGTACTTACATTGAACGTACCAAATAAAATCACGCACGCACACCTGAATGCACTCACACATACATGTACACAGACATCACTTTGCTTTTACTATATAGATGATTTACCGTTCCCTGCTGAAATGATGTTTGAGTCCACAATGTAATTATCAACGTCCATTGTTCAATGTTGCTAACTGATATCTGCAGTTTCTCCAAAAATATTAGTCCTATCAACATTCCATTTTGGCAGTGTTCATCCTTGACCCAAAATATATAACCATACCAAACGGCAAATCCTCCGTTTGTTCGTGATTGAACTTATACACATGCACACATACACGTACACAGAGGCCACTTGGCTTTTAATATATAGATGATTATCCGCCCATTGATGGAAGGTACTGTCCAGTGTGAACACAAAGAGCAGACCCTGGTAGGAGAGAGTAGTGCTAAGGAAGCAGATGATACCAAAATACCTGCTATGACAGATGCATCTACCGAGTTGAGGAGAAATATTGAGGCCAGAATAAAACTGACAGCAACATGACCAAGAGTAAAACTCCCCCGTCTCATGGACTAAGTACCATCAGAGGAGATGCTTGCAGACATTAACACAGTTCTACTCACATCCCCACTACCAGCATTACAGAAACCAATGAACTCATATATGCCACTGACGCAGTGATCCTTGATACACTTGGCTATAAGATCAAGAATACTCCCCAGAAGGGGAACCCTCCACGGAGAAGAACATTGAAGCCCATATCCAGAAAGCCTGGAAGGATGTTAGCTGACTAACAGAGGTACAGAAGGGCTTCATGAGACACAGATACTGGATACATAAGAAGTACAACAAGATGTCCACAACTGAGTCCCTGGAAACTGCCAAAGGCTGACAGCTCTGGCTACTTGGCTGAAGAGATACACCAGAGAAGCACAGGAAGAAAATAAATGGCCTGTTCTCCAATGACCCATCCAGGGTGTATTCCCAGCTGAAAGGGGGAAACTATAACACAAGAATAGACCTGCCCAGAACTGAGACTGAGCAATACTAGAAGAACATCTGCGAGAAAGAGGCAACATACAACACCAATGCCAAGTGGCTGGTGAACCTAACAGAACACCACAGCCACCTCCCAGAAGAAGAACCAGTCAACATCATGAAGGCAGACTTTCAACAAGGAGTCTAAGGGATAAAGGGCATGACAGCCCCAGGGCCACACTTACTGGCTGAAGAAGCTAACAGCACTCTATGTGTGCCAGGCAGTAATGTGTGGGTTACTAACAGCAGGTACTCACCCAGACTGGATAATACAGGGCAGGGCAATCATAAAGAACTCCCACAAGGGTACTACACCCTCAAACTACTGGTCAAATTACCTGCCTCTTCACAACATGGAAGCCCATATCAGGCATCATAGCAACCAAGTTGAGGAGGCACATGGGTCAACACATAACCATAGCTCAGGAGGGCATTAGAAACAATACCAGAGGGTCAAAGCACCAGCTAGTGGCTGACAGAGCACTATACTAGGACTCGAACACTTGGCAGACCAACTTGAATCAATGCCTCACACATGGATACTGGAGTGGTTGGCACAATACAAGGTTAACTGAAAACATGACTGGAGGCCTACTCCAAGGCAACTGCATAAGTCACCATCAAGTCTGGAATATACTGTCCCCGCTGCTGTTCTGCATAGGCCTCAAGCCCCTCAGCCAACTCATCACAAAGAGCTGCTACAGATATAACTTCAAGAGTGAAGTATCAGCCACCTCCTGTACATGGATGATATTAATCTGTATGCCAAGAGTGATCTGAGCGAGACATTGACTCACTAATCCACCACACTGGGCTCTATAGCGAGGATATTGGGATGTCATATGAATTGGATAAGTATGGCCGAATGGTGGCAAAGAGCAGGAAGGTGAGCGAAGGTGAGCCAGACTGAAGGGTTGGAATTGTCAGAAGGCATGATAGTGGACATACAGGACAGCTGTGAGTACCTGGGAATCCCACAAGCCAATGGGAACCATGATGAAGATGCAAGAAGCTGCAACGAAATACCTCCAAAAGGTAAAACAGGTGCTGCAAAGCCAGCTTAATGGTAGGAACAAGGTCTGAACAATCAATACATACACCCTACCAGTCATCAGATACCCAGCTGGGATCAAATATTGGTCATAGGAGGAGCGAGATGGCACTCATGTCAATACATGAAAACTACTCACTTAAGAAAAAAGATTCGGGAAACACATTTGGAGCTACAAGCGACAGGATGAGAGACCATTTCAATTCAGTTCAATTTATTTCATTTATATAGCACCAAATCATAACAAAGTTGCCTCAAGGCACCTCACTCAAGTAAGGTCTAACCTTATCAACCTTTAGAGCAAGCACACAGGCGACAGTGGTAAGGAAAAACTCCCTCTGATGATTTGAGGATGAAACTTCAAGCAGACCAGACTCATGCTTGGGCCATGCTACATTTGACACATTTGACAACATGAACATACAGAAAATTTTGGGAAATTATACTGGTGCACAGGACGGGAGACCAGCAGAGGAAGGCACCCACTCCCATCTCTGGATGGAGCCGCACCTCAAACAGAGAGGAAAAAAACAATCAGGTGGCAGAAAGACAACAAATACAGTATAATTTGTCAGCAATTAAGCAACAACAAAAACAGAAGAAATGCTAAGGTCATTACTGCCCACTAGCCCGAAGCTTCACTAAAAGACCCTGAATTTAGATAAAGTTGAGGCCGCGGCCTGCTCTGTTTACTAATAAAATGAATTTAAAAGGGTAGAAACCATAGTAACATACTATGCCAGTATGCTAGCCATACGGAAGGGAAAATAAGTGCGTCTTAAGTCTGGACTTGAAAGTCTCTACAGAATCTGACTGTTTTATTGATGCAGTGAGATCATTCCACAAAGCAGGTGCACAATAAGAGAAAGCTCTGTGACCCACAGACTTTTTATTCACCCAAGGGACACAAAGTAGTCCTGTGCCCTGAGAACACAGAGCCTGGGCCGGTACGTAGGGTTTAAGTACATCAGCTAAGTAGGTAGGTGGTAGTTTGTGAATCAAAAATTACCCCAAGATTACTCACTTTGTCAGTGTAATGTATGACACATGAGCCTTGGCTAAGTGTTAGCTGGTCAAATTGATGCCAATGTCTCACTGGTCCAAGAACCATCATTTCAGTCTTACCAGAGTTTAAAAGTAGGAAATTGCTAGACTTCCAGCTTTCCACTGATGCAAGGCAATCTTCTAAGGATTTTATGTAAATGAGATTACCAGCAGTTATCGGTGTACAACTGAGTATCATCAGCATAGCAATAAATGGTAATCCCAAAACACAGCAATATGTGCCCAAGGGGAGCTACAGTGAGGAAAATAAGTATTTGAACACCCTGCAATTTTGCAAGTTCTCCCACTTAGAAATCATGGAGGGGTATGAAATTTCCATCTTAGGTGCATGTCCACTGTGAGAGACATAAAAAAATAAAAAAATAAATAAATCCGGAAATCACAATGTATGATTTTATAATAATTTATTTGCATGTTACTGCTGCAAATATGAGGTGTGTTAGAAAAGTATCCAACCTTTTTATTTTTTTCAAAAACCATATGGATTTGAATCACGTTTGATTGCATCAGCCAAGCTTGAACCTTCGAGCGCATGCATGAGTTTTTTCACGCCTGTCGGTTGCGTCATTTGCCTGTGAGCAGGCTTTGTGTGAGCAGTGGTCCATCCCTCTTGTTGGATTTTTATTGCGAATAAATGTCTGAACGATTTGGAGCTTTGCTGCATCAATTTTTTCCAGAAACTGTGAGAGACCTCCAGGTGGTAACCATTCGGAAAATTCAAATGGCTTTGAGGGACGATTTTATGGGGATTACACAGATTAAGGAGTGCTCCAGCCGGTGTAAAGACCGCCCACAGCTGCTGAGAGCGCACCGCGCTCCGAGCGCCGATCGACAGGCTGAAACCCCGCTGAAACAACCAGATCATTTCCAACGTGAAGGCTTTGTTGATCCGGGACGTCGTCTGAATTACACAAAAATGGCAGGAGACGTGGACATCAGTACTTTTTCAGCACATTCCACTGTTACAGGAGTTTATTTCATGGAAAGAAAAGCGGACGGATGCGCCACCGTGCCGCTTATGGCGCGGCACAAAACCACCTCCGTGTTGGTCTCACAGGACGGCTTTCAGACGGCTGTCAGTGGGTTTTCAGTCGTGTGACTAACAGAAATTGTGGATGAGCCTGGATATGCCAGAACATGTCCTGTGAGGCTTCATCATGGCGTTGCTTTGCGCCATGCGGCACCGCCGCGACATGCGGAATTCCTCCGCTCCTCTTTCCATGACAAAAACTCCTTTAACAGTGAAATGTGCCATTCATTTCCAAACTGGACGCTGTGTTTTATCCGGGACATCCTCTGACTAACACAGGAATTGCGGAAGACGTGGACATCAGCACTTTTTGCGTGCGGAGGAATTCCGCGTGTCGTGGTGGAGCTGCATGGCGCAAAGCAACGCCGTGATGAAGCCTCACAGGACATGTTCTGGCATGTCCAGGCTAGATATCCCCCAGATATCGGGCAGTCTAACTTCAAGTTCAGTTCTAGCTGAGGAGATGATGTGTCGCCGCAATGATGAATAAGGTTGTTGTTCCACTAAACACAGCAGCAAAACTGTAAACCCAATAAGTGAGTGATCAAAGACCACTGATGCAAGAGGCATGATTCAATATTTGTGACAGCAATACCACATGGGAGAACCAAATCCAGTGTGTCTCCACTAATGTGTGTCGAATCTTGAATGCATTGCTGGAAGGCAGAGTGGAAAATCAAATGTTCAAACAAATTATATTTGTGAAATCCAACAGCTAATAAATTAAACCTAGATTCATAAATAAGAGCAACACCCCCACCTTGCTTTGCATCACGAGGGACATGATTAAGTGTGTGCCGGTGGGCAGGCCTCATTTTAGGGGAGGACAGCTTTAGGTTTAAGCCAGGTTTCACATAACCCAATCATATCATAGTGGTGATCCATAATTAGATCATTAATTAACAGTGATCTTATGTTAATGAGACCCAGACTAAGGACCTCAGTGGGGCTGACAGTTGGATTTTGGGGTGGTTCCATAGTAGCATATATAAGATGCCTGGAAGTAGGTTTAGGTTTGAGACATTCCACATGGGTTGTAGGTAGCAAACACAAAATATTTGATATCACTGGAACAGCCAGTGGGCCATCCTCAATTTCAGCATCATCCAATGTTGTAATGGGTATTAAAGTTGCAAAGCATATCCCTCTATGCTTATTATGGACAGGTCTGTGGAAACATGCCACACTCTCAACTGGACGAATTTCCCTCCCAGCCACATAAATTGCACTATCACTATGGTGATAGTGCAATTTATGTGATTGTAAAGAAAATCTATCACTATGGTGACAGATTTTTGGTGATAGAAAATCTATCACTCTGGTGATAGATTTTCTCACCCACATTCATCATCCGCCTTGCAGGTTCTCTCATCACCTGCTCCGTGGCCTGCTGTAAACTCCTAATATTACCCTCCCTGTAGAGCTCTATCTGTGTTTGCAGACAAGATGGCGACACCTTTCCCTTTAGGATGAAGGCCGTCCGGCATCAGTAAGCCACAGCACAGTAATGGCACTAGCTTCGTCAGATAAACACGTTGGCATGCAGACTTAACTTTTTTCTTTTTTGTCAGAAGCAAATACTTTTAAAGCAGAGCACAGCTGGCTATCAAGTTAGCAATCAGTGCTAACTAGATAGCTCACTGTGTCCGCAGACAACACAAGTTTAAGTGGGTGTTCCAACCAATTGGGTTAAAGGACATGGTGCACATTTTTAACATCCCAGTTAGCAAGACAACATAAAAATACTCATGACTGTAAGTCTCTCCGCACACATGCACTAATAATTAGTAATTAGTAATCACTGATGTATTTTATTCCTGTCACTCTGAGCGTTAGCAGGTGCATTTCCGGAAAACATCTTACTCTGCAATTCTCTGCACTTTTTGGCATGTGACATACATTTGAATGAGCAGAAACATCCTGACAACTGATAGACAGAGGGAAACGAACCTGCTCCATCTGAAAACAAAACTTCTGAACTTTCATTCAAAAGTGATGGCTCAGATTTACAGAGGATTTACACAGGAGATGACACACTCCACCCCAAAACTCTTAACATTTTCAGAGTCTGTCAAATTTTGGAACCTGATTGTGGTGATGCACTGTTTGTGTCACAGGATGCTGGTTAATTGCTGCTACATGATGGACGTACTACCTCCATCACGCTGTTTGTACAGACTGCCTGGACATGCAGATGTATGTTTCATATTGGATAAACTCTGAAGACGCTATTTTCAGGAGATAATGGACAATCTATCTGACGTGCCACAATCGTCAATCGTGACAAAAGTTGAGCTGAAGACAGAGTTCCGATCAGGCATTATGTGCACGCACGATCAGAACCTGGCGGTAAGTGGACTTGGACATTCTCTGGCTGGCCATATGTACCAGAGGACTACTGGAACTTTAAAAAGTTCTCTGGCTGTCCATCTGTGTGAGGACTAGTGTACTTTTAATCGCTTGGCTGGCGATCGCACACACGTGCTTGTGATGCATGTGTGGGGGCTTCTTTGATGTTGTGGACCTATTTGAAAATCTTTACAACAGGTGGCATGTTAATTTTTTTGTCTTTTGCTTTATGTTCCTTTTATGGAACTTTCAGTTAAAGTCTCTCATCTCTCATCTTCAACCACTTATCCGGGATCGGGTTGTGGGGGCAAGAACTCCAGCAGGGGACCACGGACTTTCCTTTCCTGGGCCACATTGTTCACCTCTCACTGGTGGTTCCCGAGGTGTGCCCAGGCCAGTGTGGAGATATAATCTCTCCACCTAGTCCTGGGTCTTCCCCAGTGTCGAAGTTCAGATAGACATTCCTGGAACACCTCCTTAGGGAGGCACCCAGAGGGCATCCTTACCAGATGGCCGAACCACCTCAGCTGGCTCCTTTCAATGTGAAGGAGCAGTGGGTCTACTCCGAGTTCCCCACGGATGGCCAAGCTTCTCACCCTAGCTTTAAGGGAGACACCAGCCACCCTCCTAAGGAAGCCCATTTTAGCCACTTGTACTCGTGATCTAGTTGTTTCAGTCATGACCCAACCCTCATGTCCACAGGTGAGAGTAGGAATGAAGAATGACCAGTAGATTGAGAGCTTTGGCTTTTGGCTCAGCTCCTTTTTTGTCACAACAGTACGGTATACGCAATACCATCCTTGCAGTGCCAATTCTCCGGCCAATTTAACACTCCATTGTCCCCTCACTCGTGAACAAGACCCAGAGGTACTTGAACTCCTTCACTTGGGGCAAGACTGCATTCCCTACCCAGAGTAGGCAATCCATCGGTTTCCTGCTGAGAACCATGGCCTCATCTCAGCCACTTCACAGTTGGCTGAGAACTGATCCAGTGAGTGTTGGAGGTCACAGGCTGATGAAGCCAACAGGACCACATAATCTGCAAAAAGCAGCGATGAGACCATAAGCCCACCAAACTGGAAACCCTCCTCCCCCTGACAGTGCCTTGATATCCTATCCTTGAATATCACAAAAGGGATTGGTAACAAGGCGTAGCCCTGGCGGAGGCCAGTCTGACTTACTGCCAAGCACCCAAACACAGCTCGCTTTGTGAGTACAGAGAGATTGGATGGCCCTTAGAAGGGACCCCCTCACTCCATTCTCCCACAGCACCTCCCTCAGTATCTCCTGGGGTACCCAATCATACGCCTTCCCCAAGTCCACAAAACACAACACAACAGACGCACTTATTTTCCCTTTCACATGGCTAGCATACTAGTACAGTTTGGTTTCACGCTTTTTACTCTTTTAATTCATTTTATTAGTAATTGGAGCGGGCCGTGGCCTCAACTTTACCTAAATTCTGGGTCTTTTAGTGAAGTTTAGGGCTAGTGGATGGCGATCACCTTAGTATTTCTTCTGTTTTTCTTGTTGTTTAATGCTGGCAAATTATACAGTATTTTTTGTCTTTCTGTTGCCTGATTCTGTTTTTTCTTTCTGTTTAAGGTCCAGCTCCATCCAGAGATGGGAGTTGTATTTGTGTTGGCAACCCTCCTGTCCTGTGCAGCATTTCTTGTATATTCGTGTTCTGTGAATTGTTCTGTAATTTATGTTTGTAGCATGGCCCAAGCAGAGGGTCACCCCATTGAGTCTGGTCTGCTTGAGGTTTCTTCCTCAGAGGGAGTTATTCCTTGCCACTGTTGCTCTGGGGGTTGGTAAGGTTAGACCTTACCTGTGTGAAGCGCTTTGAGGCAACTCTGTTGTGATTTGGTGCTATATAAATGAAAATAAATTGAAATTGAAAAAAAAAATTGTTCCTCTTCAATCAGAGGTTTGACTATTGGCTGAACCCTCCTTTCCAGCACTCTGGAGTAGACTTTACCAGGGAGGCTGAGTAGTGTGATGCCCCTGTAATTGTCTGTGGGAATTTCAATGTGGATGTGTGTGCACAACAGGCTGCGTGCAGCTCAACTGTTAATTGTGGCTTTGTACATGTCATGAAATGCTATCAGATCTGATCACATCTATCAGATCTGATCACATCTCTGACATTTCACATCATGTACAATGTCACAAGTAACAGCTGACACGCAGGTTAAAATGGCTGCTGTCCAGTTTTAATGGCTGCTGCAGCCATTTGCGTAATATAATTGGGGCATTTTTAAAGGTTGACTCCTGTGTAATCATTCACTGACCTCTACCTGGCTATAGTTGCCTGCAACCCTGGGATGTCCACCATATATTTTTATTTCAGCCATGGTATAGTGAGACTGGATTCTAAGTGTTGTTTCATCCCCTTAAGTGGTACTGGAAATCTTAGCACATGGACAATGGGTGCCATTGTCATTTCCATCTCACACTTTCTTAAATACCTACACCCATGTGCATGCCCATGGGCATGTTGGACTTAAAATGTGGTTTTGTCAAGTGCAGTGTCGGTACATTATTATGAGGTGGCATAATGTGTGTGCACCATAGGCCACCAAAAGTATGGTCTAAAATCAAGTGCAGAATGTTGCTGCTCTTTATGTAGTGCAAAATTCAGATGCATCTTCTTCTGTTCACTTAAGTCGGACGTTAAAACCCTCCTCCATGGCTTTGTTTTCCTGTGAGTTTACTGATATCAATGTAAACCCTTCTTACGAAATGAACACAGAGGAATTGACTTCTTTCTTTTTGTCAGTGTGTTCCACCATTCTTGACTCTGTTGCACCTCTGAAAGTCATGTGTCCTAAATGTAAAGTTGAACCGTAGCTTAATGATATTACTAGAGAAGCAAGGGTTGAGTGCAGACACGCAGAGAGAAAATGGAGAAAAGATAGGATCCCTGGAATATCTTAAAGATAAATGGAGGCGCTCCCAGAAAATTGTTAAAAGTATTAAAATATTGTGCTCATATCATTGCTCAAAATGTGCACAAACCTCGGACACCTTTTAATACTATATCATTGATTTTAAACACCATCCAGTCCACCTCTTTGCACACTTCGACTAGGGTCTGTGAAGATTACTTTTTAGTCAGTTCTATTAGGTCAAACATTATATATTCTTCCCTACACTTGAGCACAGAGTTCAATCCTGTGGCTCATTTTATAAAGTTTGACACGGTCTCACTTTCAGACCTCTCTAAGATTGTTATACAGTTGAAGGTATCAACTTGTCCCACAGATTGTATTCCTACTCATCTTTTTAAAGAAGAATGGAATACGATTGGGCATGCTGTTTTAGATATTGTCATTAGTAGTCTTGTTTCTGGCAATGTGCCCGTCTTTTATAAGAGAGCTGTGATAGAACCTCTCTTGAAAAAGCCTAGCTTGGATGCACAAAATGTTGCAAATTACAGAGTTATAGCTAAACTTCCTTTTCTATCAAAAATTTGAGAAAAAGTTGCGTTTTTACAATTTCAGTCTTTTTTACAGCAACACAATGTCATGGACATTTTTCAGTCTGGCTATAAGACTTTTCATAGCACAGAGACAGGACTTTTAGATTTTTAATGATTTGCTTTTATTTACTGACTCTGGAAATGCAGCTGTTCTTTTGCTTTTAGATCTGACAGCTGCGTTTGGCGCAGTGGACCACAACATTTTACTTTCTCGTTTGGAACATTGTGTTGGTGTCAGGGGGATGACACTCGTCTGGTTTAGATCCTACTTGTTTGAAAAGTCCTATTCTGTTAAAGTTGGGGACTTCTTCTCACAAGTCCCATTGTCTTGTGGAGTACCCCAGGACTCTATCCTTGGACCGATTTTGTTCTCTTTGTACCTCCTGCCACTCGGAAGAATTTTTAAAAACCATAGTGTGTCTTAGCAATTTTATGCAGATGACAAATTTATGTCCCCATAGAGAAAAACAGCTCCCTGGCACCTCTTCTCAACTGTTTGCATGATGTCAAGGCTTGGTTGGCAAATAATTTTTTAAATCTAAACAAGTCCAAGACAGAAATTGTTGTTTTTTTAAGCCTAACTCTGCTTTGGACTCTTATTAACAGTTCATCAAACCTACTGCCACCAGTCGTGGCATCATACTTGATGGTGGTTTTAGACTTGACAGGCAAATACATGCCGTGGTTAAATCCAGTTTTTATTACCGTCGGCCTTTATCTCATCTAAAATCATTTTTTATCTCTCAGTGATTTTCAACAAGTGACCCACGCTTTTATCTCCACACGTCTTGACTACTGTAACGCGTTGTACACTGGGATTAGTCAAGCAAAACTTGTCACGCTTACAGTTAGTCCAACATTCTGCTGCTCGTCTTTTAACCAGCACACGACATAGAGAGCACTTTGCCCCCATTTTAGCTGCACTGCATTGGCTTTCTGTTCTTTTTAGAATTGATTTTAAAATTTTGCTGTTTGTTTATAAAGCTTTGCATGGACTGGCACCTGCATACATTGCAGACCTCATTGTCCCTTATGTTCCCGTGCGTTCGCTGAAGTCTGAGAGCCAGTTCCAGTTTCAAGTTACTAAAACAAAGCTTAAAAGTTGGGGAGACCAGGCCTTTTCAGTGGTTGGCCCCAAACTGTGGAATTCTCTTCCTCCACACATTAAAACAGCTCAATCTATTGATGTTTTAAATCTCATTTAAAAACACATTTTTACTCACTGGCGTGTAACCTGGCATAAGAATTTTGTGGTCTTCTGATTCACTATTTTGTTTTAGTACATTTTATATCTTATTGATTGTAATTGTTTTACTATGTTTTTAATTGTATTTTCTTTTTTCTTCTTCTTGTTCTAATTAGTTATTTGGTTTTCTGTGCAGCACTTTGGAGAATTTGGATTAGATAGGATTGGATCTTATGCAGGTGGGTCATGATGCACATACACACTGCCTTCCTGAACTGAGACATCTTCCCAGTCTGTTCAGGCGCATACAATATTCCATGCACTGTCAAAAATTGTACTTGTCAAGGCTGTTTGTAAAAACTGGTTTATTTATTTATTCAACATTGATTTGATTTTAAATGTCAAAGAAATAAATGACTTCTGTGACTTAAGTTATTCTATGTACATATTACTGTGGCTTTGTGTAGAATAAATCAATGTGTGAGTGTGTGTGCATGTGTATGTGTGTGTATGTTTGCTGGCTGATTGTAAAAGCTGACACTGAATACATCTCAGCAGCTGTTTGCTTTGTGGTTTTTGGCAGAGCTTTTAGAAAGTGCCTCAGCACTTGGCTGTGAATGGGGCCAGTGCTGTCCCGAGTACAGGTCACATGTTGGTGCAAACAGATTGAAGGAACAATGAGGGAATGATCGTCTTCTTTGTGGGCAAACAGCCCATGGTTACACACCCACTAAAAGGGGTTTGACAAAGAACCCAGACTTATTGGGTCTAATAATGTCCGGCTTAACAGCTACACCATAAATCCTGCTGTTGTTGGTGCTGTGCCAGAGAGGAGCTGATTCAACAGTTTATAAATTTAACCAAAATCACATCCCTGCCATGTTTTAATAGTATGGACACAAGCGTCTTTCAGACCTCTGAAGGGAAATTAAATTGTACTCAGTTTTAGGAGCTGTGTGTCATAAGAGCAGATGAATAACTTGTAGTCTCACTTGTATCGCTTGTATCGACATGGATTGGGCCTGTGTTTAAGTTCTTGTGGACACTGTACTGGACCATCATGGTGAAGAAAGAGCTGAGCCAGAAGCCCATTTATGATCCTATCCTCACTGATGGTTATGAGCTTTAGGAAACAACCAAAAGATCAAGGACACAGATACATATCCAGGATGGACTCAGTTTCTTTGCATCCAATCCAAACTGACCCGATCAAGGCATTTTGGGATGATCATATTGTACAATTAAACCATCAAATCAACCATCAAGCCATCAAATAGGTGCATGCATGGCACCTCTGGTTTACTTTAGGGCCCCATCACACTTAGTACGAATGAGCATGAGCCAAACTGTCCCACACATGACTTGCACTGTACGAGCTACACCGTAGCATTAGGGCAACCTGATGATTCCAGGCTCATGGAGGAGCTGTGGGTCCCAGTGTCTGGCTGGATGGCATGTGTTGTGCCACTGGACAGTGCATCATATGGGATATATATTTTGTAGTGATTGTGGCATTAGCCGTCCCCATTTGGCTGATCACAGGATAGCATGGATTTTATTACATGGTGCAGCCTGGCTGTGTGATGCAGCTGGAGGCATTTCAAAAGTGAGTTTTTATTTTTATTCATGTTCTGATGGCTTGTCAACACAGGTGCATCATCGTGGCTTGTACAGGTAGATGGTGTACATGTCATGATGTGTGTTTTCCAGCTGTGACATCCTGGTCAGCTGTGATGTGGTGCACTGCACAAAGCCTCTGGTATGCTGTGACCCACTGTGGAGAAGCAGCCAGGCACCACACAACTGGATGTGGTGTTACAGCTATGATGATCATCATATCATCATAATTCACATACACTGTGTAACCCATGAGAGTGCATAACAATGTATTTGTAATCTAAGGTTTATTATGGATGTAACACCCCATTCAGATGTGTGCACAGTGCCCCGCGGCTGTGGGGCGCATTGACTCACAAGGACATGCAGTGCTTTCAGTTTGATTGTGAAATGTTCACATGTAGTTCACAAGATGAATGTGTGCCACAGACATTGCACATAAAAATATCTATGTAGTTCACAAGATGAATGTGTGCCACAGACATTGCACATAAAAATATCTTCTTTGTGAACCCCAGATGGGATCTAGTGGAGGTGCACGTACGGCTCATCTGTGCCACATTCTGGACAGCCCTGCAGGATTTGACATGCCTGACCATGTTGAATGTCTCTCGAGCGCAATCAGACTGTTCCGAATGGTGTTTTGATGCTGTGAGAATATGTAGAACGCAGTCAGATTGCGTTCAGACTGCACATCTACTACCATTTAGTTGTTTTTCCATTTGGGGCAGCGGCACAACTGTGCCCAACTGTGCCTGACTGTTTAGACTGTGGTCAGAATGCTGTCCAATGTTTGTGACTGTACCTCAACCCTTCCCAAATGTGAGTCTAATTTTCTTTCGGACAAGATTCAGGCTTATTCAGCCTCTCGTGTGACAGAGCTAATGTGTGCGAAAAGTCATGGTAGCTGCTGCTGAACAACAGAGTGATGATGCATATTTTAACAATTTAATGAGCTGTCTCTGAGAAAGTCAGGCGGGTGGCCATGTAGGCATCCGTATGGCCTGACTCAGATTTTGATTAGATTTTCACCAATTACCCTTCAAATGGATTGATTTTACGCATGTTAAAGTTTTTCATTAGACCAAATTTTACCCCATTTTTGGTCAATTCAAAGTTTGATGTCAAAACACCCCGAGAACCAGTTACATTAAAATATATAGTAAAAATGGTCAACTTGACATGACAATGACAAATGACAAAGCAATTTTCAAATCCGAGCACAGGCTTAGAAAAACTGAACATGAGGCATCATCAGGGATGCCCTGAACCTCTGTAAACCATTGTCTGTTCGGTGGAACTTTTCTTTATATTTCTATAATCAACACTTTTTGAATTTTATAGGTGGACATTTTTAGGGCCAAATCCTAGTGAGCAGGAAATTTGAAATTCTTCATATATTAGTCAATATTTTTCCTATTTCAGTAAATAAGGCATCATTTCACATGTTTACCAATATGGGGAGTTCATTTATGCAATTAGTTTTATGATCAGAGGTCAAAGGTTAAGTTCAAGATTCTGCTTTTGCCAATTTTTCATATTCAGTAGTATGTATTACCACCAGAATTCATAATATTGAGCTTTTAGTGAACCAATGTGATAGATTATGATTGTGAGATTATTGGCTTTATAGTGATATGCAATATGACTGGTGTTTAACAGATTTCTGGTCTTTATCAGCAGTTATCAATCTTCATGATGAAGTGGTATAGAGGAGGATTTTCTTAAAAAGAAGACCTGAAAGTTTAGCTACAAATTGCCAGAAGGTACATCTGAGATGCAAGCCTGGATTTGATCTGTTTTGGTGAAAGGAAATCCTTCTCTGCTCAACTCCACTGTGAAGCTAAGAGAAGTGATGCAAAATGCAAAGCTTGCACTGTGCATAATTTCTCCAATCACAGCCACATAAACCCATAATTTCTCCTGGGTTGTCTGGGTGTCTTGGTGGCTTTCTCACTCTTCTACTTCTTGCACAGTCACTCAGTTTTTGAGAACTGTCTACTCCATGCAGATTTACCTTAGAGTGCCATACTGTTTGTATTTCTTTGTAATTAATGTAAATAAAGCCCAAAACATATTCAGTGCCATCTTTACCATCAGAGAGCCTCGTCCACAACTACCACAAAAGACTCCAAGCTGTCATTGATGTTAAAGGGAGCAATACATTTTATTAAGAACAGAGGTATGTAAACTTTTGATCAGGGTCATTTGGGTAGTTTGTGTTGTCATTATGATTTAAAAAGAGTAAACCTGGTTGTGTGACAATAAATGGCTTCACCCAACCACTAACCGTGAGTGAGAAAAAGTTTTTGTGTTATCATTCATATTCTCTGAAAAATGGTCAAAAAACAAAAATTCCGCCAGGGTATGTAAACTTTTGAGCTCAACTGTATATAGCACCCCTTGGGAATATACTGTAGTGTTTTGGGATTGCCTTTCATTGCTATGCTGATGACACTCAGTTGTACATGCCGATAACTGCTGGTAGTCTTGTTCACATAAAATCTTTAGAAGATTGCCTTGCATCAGTGAGAAGTTGGATGTTGAGTAACTTCCTACTTTTAAACTCTAATAAGACTGAAATGATGTGTCAGAGAAGGTGACTTTCAGCTCAAAATCTCACCACAGCACGGGGTGATATGTTGTTAATTTAACCCGCAGAAAGTTTGGTGCTTTCCAGAAGCAAGTAAGATCACACTGGACTTTCCATTACAAATGGGAATTTCCAAAATGACTGTTGTGGTGAAAACAATGATGTGTGGTTATCTCATTACGAATGTAACAGTATTTTAATCAAATAGTGTTTTAAACAAACGAGTTAAATGTAAGAAATGATTGAGAAATGTGATTAAGAATGAATAACAATGATGATCATATGAATTGTTTTTAATATGTGTAGGAATCAAAATTGTTGGAAGGGGTAACAAGAACTGATTTGAAAGAGGGTTGTAATGATTAAATAAGTGATTAATCAATTATTAACTTAGCTGATTTGTGAGATGATTGAAATGTGATTGATCAATGATTACAATAGTTGATCTGATTTATGGATGATTAATAATGATGATTTAATATGTTTTGTGATGTTCATATGTGTTTTTAAAATAATCTAAGCATAAGACAGGCTGAATTGTTTGGTTGAGATAGGAGATAAGAGGTGTGGGGGTCTGAGTCAGTGCTCCCTGGTGACAAAGGACAATGGCATATAAAAGTTTTGGCAAACAGGAAACGAGGTTATTCTTTAGACCTCTGTAAAGGCTCTGATGGAATACACAGGAATTGACCAGCCTGTGTTGATCAACTGGACTTTTAAACATCGAGAGTGAGAGTTTTGGAGCAGAAAACATCAAGGGGAGAGATTTCTACATGCACACACATGAACAATCCAGGAAAGGAGCTGCAGATGGGGAAGATAACCACTGGCCTGTAACCTGTGTGTGTGATATCTGATCTAAGATTTCTCTCTCTGCTCCCAACGATCCACAGACTGACACTCAGCAGACGGGTGTTGGTTCTGGTCGGAGGCAGCTGGCTGAAGATAAGCCAACGTTCGGCATACGGATGTTGAATTTAGGTTGGCTGTTGTCAACTGAAGAGGAATTTCAACTCATGAAACAGAGGTCAAGGTCCCCTGACCAGGGAGCGTGATCTCAAGTCCTCATACTCTCACCTCCATAGGACTTTTAGGAAATCAGAACAGTCCCCACTAAAGTGAGTGATCAGTTTAGAGTTTTAGAATCAAATAATTTCTGCCAATCATATTTCTAATCATATTTTAATCAATTTTGTATTATCATCAAAACTATAATCCATGTTGATTGTATTGCCTGCACTTGCATAATCTGCGATAAATTCCTAAACTGCAGTTAAAGTGCTGGTTCTGGACATTGGATTATTAAATCTCCTTATGGTGTAAAAATTAAGTACTTTGGGTGTACTTTTTTTTACCATAAAATTACACTGAACAAGGATTTAGACATTTCGTTACTCATCTGAGAATTTGAATTTACCGCCTCCGAGTTGACCTACTTTTTTGCTGCGACGGATGTGACGTCATGAGAGTAAATGTGTCGAAGTGTGGCTCTGTTTACCAATACGGCAGGCACAGACAGCGAAGGCATAGTGCGCGATTATAGCGAAGATTTAAGTGACATATCGATTGTTTTTGAAGAAGATGAGGAAGCTTCTGATGAAGGGATTGATGGTGAAAATAATGAGCATCTCCAAACCGTGTATGTTCCAGCTGAATGCGACAGAAAGAGGATGTGAACTGCAGCTGTCAGCTGACAACAACAACAACGCTGTGGATGAGGATATAAGCTGCTTACAAAACACAGAATGGTTTGTTCACTCACCACCTTTTCTTATAAATGATCATTTATTCCTGGCATGGGGTGTTTGTGTATGAAAAAAATTATTTCAGCAGCACAGTGTGCTTAAATTCAGGAGTTTGTTCTAAAATCATTGAAAATAAAGTTTCTGTAATTCTGTATATATTTAATCATTTATAAGTCGGTTTCTTGTGATTGCTAATTCTTCACATGTATTCAAAGCAAATGATTGCAAATCTTTATCTGAAAAGCTGTAGACCCACATGGGATGGGGGAAAAAAGATGACTAAATAAAAGAAAATTTTACTTCTATATCTGTTGTCAAATTTTATCAGGCATAATACTGTAGAAAAATGTTTATGCTAAATGGAGACTTTCCTGTCTAAAATACACATACAGAACATCTGTAATCATAAATTGTATCACATCTAATCTACTTTGAATGAACATAAGTCTGAACAAAAACAGGCTGTTCAGTTTACATGTATGTGGAAAACACAAAAATGTCAATGTTCTGTTTTTTTCAGGTGCTCGTGTGAACACAGTCAGCCGATGCCACTCTTGATCGAGTCTCCTTCTCATATCAGGGTCAGCTTTTCAGGTAAGTTGTCTATGGTATCTCAATAACACCCTAACTTTCAAACAGCATTTTGTTATGTATATAAGCTATTTTTTTTTTTTATTAATTTTGTTTTAACTTCTGTTTTAGGACTTTGGTGGCAACCCTTCATTTTAATGAAAATGCAGGGAGACAACAAAAGCAGACAAAGCAAGGGAGACCAAGATTCAGAATATACATTCCTTAGTGGAAAAGAGGAGGATTCACAGTGAGAAAGTTAGCCACATATCCAACATGTGATATGTGGAAAATGAAAAAAAAAACAAAAAAGAAAAAACAGATTGTTATTTGTATATTTTTATATAGATGATAAAATGAATACAAATACAATTTCACATAAGTTTAACATTGTTTCATTCAAATGATAAGTGTTTTACAATTTCTTAAAAAAACATTTTATTCAGTCTATGTGAGCGACATATGAAAAGAGGTTCTTCAGATCTGCAAAACACCAAACCGACCAGAAATCCTCACCAATGATCCTCCTCCACTGAGCAACCAATGTGAATGGACAAAGCTGAGGCTGATGCTGCCAAGCGGACAAGGTACCACCGATGAGTCCAACCCCTCACTCCAGAGGAGGAAACTGGAAGCCAGTGTAGTCGGCTGATGGTGATGGAGAAGTACTCATTTTGAATACAACACAAGCTGGTAGTGCCACCCTTCTGTGCCTTCCCAAGTGTCCCCAGCACAACCGCACAAATTGCCAATATGCAATATGACGATACTTTCTGCAACAAAAAATTTGCATGGATTTATGTTCAAAACAACAGTTCATTCTTTTTTGTATTTGAATATTTTTTACTTTTTTTATATAAACCATGTAAATGAAATTTTCTAACTATTTCATGTGCTGACTCGTACTGTGGAGCATCATGTAGGCATAGTGTGCCACTCTGAGGACAACTGCATCCAAACACACAATCGAGAAACTAGCCAGCTGTGTGACACATTGAGGATTTTCGCCACCACGTTGTATCTCCGCCAAGACTGCAGAAATTTCCCTGCAACAGCAAGACTCGATCACGAGTGGCATCGACTGACTTTTTTTTTCCCCTACCCCATGTGGGTCTACAGCTTTTCAGATAAAGATTTGCAATCATTTGCCTTGAATAAAAAGTGAAGAATTAGCAATCACAAGAAACTGACTTATAAATGATTAAATATATATAGAATGTACAGAAACTTTATTTTCAGTCCTTTTAGAACAAACTCCTGAATTCGTGCCAAGAATAAATGATCATTTATAAATTATTGTTCAGTGTAATTTTATGGTAAAAAACAAAGACAACATGTGGAAAAAGCTTTTTTATTCTTCAAGAATATGTAAAAACGTCATGGTGCGGCAGGGACCCTTTAATTTTTTTAATTCATTTTTTCTCTGCTTTTTGCTATTGTGTTGTGTGAAGCACCTTGAGGTGATCTCATCACAATTTGGTGCTATAGAAATTTATAAATTTGAATTTAGAATTTATGTGTTAGGTGCGAAGGACCTGTGTAGGATTTTTCAGTGTTGGGAAAGCAGCATCAGAAAGGTTCATTTGGATATGGAGAAGGCAAACTTTCCATAGATATCAATAGGTTGTCATTTTGTTTGAGAAACTCTTTGTGAAATTACACAAATGGTACTTACAGGATGCAGTCCACTCTGGTTTCAAGGGATTAAACCCTTAAACATATTCATGTCCATCAGGGTGAGAGCTTTAACACAGCAGTCTATTTCATCCATCCATCCATCTTCTACTGCTTAGTCCAATTAAGGGTCGCGGGGGGCTGGAGCCTATACCAGCAGTCATAGAGCGCGAGGCGGGGTACACCCAGGACAGGACGCTAGTCTGTCGCAGGGCCACAAATAGACAAACAAACACACCCACACACACACCTACGGACAATTTTCAAGACAAGATTCCAATCCACCTAACCCGCATGTCTTTGGATGTGGGAGGAAACCGGAGCACCCGGAGGAAACCCACGCAAACACGGGGAGAACATGCAAACTCCACACAGAAAGGCCACGGGAACTGAACCCACAACCTTCTCGCTGTGAGGCAACAGTGCTAACCACTAAGGCACGTGCTGCCCAGTCTATTTCATCTGAAATGGAAATGCAGTGTTTCAAAGTCAACATGGCAGGTTTTCAAAAACATCCTCTGAGAGGACACACAATCAGTGCAGCGTGCAAAGGACACCACTCAGGGGTTGTTGAAATTGTCACACAGTTTCACTCACTGTCCCCACCAGTGTTCCCTCTCCTGTAACTGTCGAGCAGTGGCTGAAGTATTTTACCCCAGAACATTGAGTTCACAAACTCAATTTTCAGGTGGAGGACTTTGGTTGTGATAGGCATGAAATACCTGTGCAGTTGCTGCATTCAAATGCACAGGTATTTTCAGTTTCAGTGCATTTGTCAGGCTCTGACAGAAAAGAAAATTCAACCATTGCCACGACTTTACTAGAAACATTAGGAACATAAGTTTGACATTCCAATTAAAAAAATAATCCTATATATAAAGTGCTTAATGTACGGTGCATCCAGAAAATATTCACAGTGCTGCACTTTTTCCACATTTTGTTATGTTACAGCCTTATTCCAAAATGTATGAAAATTATTTTTTCTCAAAATTCCACACACCTCATAATGACAATGTCAAAAATATTTGCGATTTTTGCAAATGTATTAAAAAAAACAAAACAAAACAAAAAATTTAATGTACTTAAGTATTCACAACCTTTGACATGAAGCTAAAAATTGAGGTGTGGTGGATCCTGTTTCCACTGATCATCCTTGAGTTGTTTCTACTGCTTAATTGGAGTCCACCTGGGGTAAATTCAGTTGACTGGATATGATTTAGAAAAGTACACACCTGTGTACATATAAGGTCCCACAGTTAACAGCAACCACGCATGAACTCAAAGAAATTGTCTATAGACCTCTGAGACAGGATTGTCTTGAGACACAAATTTAGGGGAAGGGTACAGAAACATTTCTGGTGCTTTGAAGGTCCCAATGAGCACAATGGCCTCCATCAGCTGTAAATGGAAGAAGTTTGGATCCACTACGGCCTCTTCATGGAGCTGGCCACCCGTCTATACTGAGCAATCGTGGGGAAAGTGCTTTCGTCATGGAGGTGACCAAGAACCTGATGGGCACTCTGTATAGAGCTCCAGCATTCCTCTGTGGAGAGAGGAGAACCTTCCAGAAAGACAACCATCTCTGCAGTAATCCACCAGTCAGAGTGGCCAGACGTAAGCCACTCCTTAGAAAAGGCACATGACAGCCCACGTGGAGTTTGCCAAAAGGCACCTGAAGGTACTCTCAGACCATGAGAAACAAAGTTCTGTGGTCTGATGAGACAAAGATTGAACTCTTTCGTATGAATGCCAGGCATCATGTTTGGAGGAAACCAGGCGCCATACCTACAGTGAAGCGTGGTGGCAGCATCATGCTGTGGGGAGGTTTTTCAGCAGTCAGGATTGAGGGAAAGATGAATACAGCAACCTGCTCCAGAGCGCTCTTGACCTCAGACTGGATGATGGTTCATCTTTCAGCAGAACAATGACGCTAAGTATACAACCAAGATATCAAAGGAGTTGCTTCAGGACAACTATGTGAGGGTGATTCTTTAACTACAGGCACTATTGGCCTTGTAAATGTAATTTCCACCACACCATTGCCTTACAATATAAAGCGCCTTGGGGTAACTGTTTGTTGTGATTTGGCGCTATATACATGTGCTCTGATGTCACTGTTTATCTCCATAGAAACTACCCAAACAATCTTTCATACAAACTGTTTAAAGGGACATTACAGTGTTGTGGTGGAAATTACGGCAATAGTGTAGGACAGCTACATTTTGTTTAAAAAAATCACAACAGTTGTATGACATTGAATACGTCATTTATGTTTTGATTATTTTATTGATATTTTATTCAGAGATATTTTAAAACATTAGAAAAAAACGTTTTTATACCATTCATTTTTATCATTGAAGATCAAAAGTCTGGGTGTGGAACAAGCACAAAACGGCAATATTTGCATATAATGATGCTGAAAAAAGGTGAAAAAGTCATCATAGACTACTAGAACAAATTTCTTAAAACACTTTCATTGTAAAGATAACTATAAAAGTGTGAAATTTCCCCTTTTTTCTGTTTTTCATACAATATGATCAAAGGACATAATAAGTGCCCGTAGTCTAACAATCACCCGTGAATGTCCTTGAGTGGCTCAGCCAGAGCCCAGACCTGAATCTGATTGAACATCTCTGGAGAGATCTGAAAATGGCTGTGCACCAATGCTCCCCATCCAACCTGATGGAGCTTGAGAGGTGTTGCAAAGAGGAATGGGCAAAACTGCCCAAAGATAGGTGTGCCAAACTTGTGGCATCATATTCAAGAAGAATTGAGGCTGCAATTGCTGCCAAAGGTGCATCAACAAAGTATTGAACAAATGGTGTGAATACTTGTGTACATGTGATTTCTTTGCATTTTATTTTTAATAAAATGGCAAAAAAAAAAAAAAATGTTTTCATCTTGTCATTATGGCATGTTGTGAGTAGAATTTTGAGGGAAAAACTGAAATTACTCAATTTTGGAATGAGGCTGTGACACAGAAAAATGTGGAAAAAGTGAAGCAGTACAGATGCATTATATGTGTGCCTGTGTGTGTGTGTGTCTGTTAGGAAGACCATATATGAGTAAAGAGGTGGATCTTTGCATGAGAATCAATCAATCAATCAATCAACTTTTTTCTTGTATAGCGCCAAATCACAACAAACAGTTGCCCCAAGGCGCTCAAGAAGCCAACACATACTGTATATTGGTAAAGACGTGGAACATGGTTGTGTTTGGCATTAAAAATTATAACCTGCTTATTTCAATAAAAAATGTGGATTCACAACCTAACATGCTCAATCTACCGATATTTGTTGCAGATTCTGACATCATTAGCATCTTGCTGAAAAGCTCAGCCTCCACACTATCATGACACCAAACAGAAGACATTGGCAGAGGTGAGAGCAGCAAAGTGGTCAGTACTCAAGAAAAAGAAGATTATCAGACAATTTCAATTTTCTGTAAATCATTGATGATTTCTTGTGTGGCTGGGAGGATTGTGCCACAGCTCTTGAGGAGGTTGTGAGCTTCTGATGATTTTTCTACACAGTCCACAATAATTTTCTTGCCTACTCCTTAAAATCCAGAGATCTGATGGCATCCAGTAAGAACATGAAGTGGGATCAAAGACACACAAACACTGAGAACTGATCAGCTTAGATTTGCATTTCAAGCACAGGAATCCTGACATTTGCTGAGCCGCATAGGTTGCCTTAATGTAGTTATCGGTATCCTTGGTGTCTATGACAACTGCTTTTCAATATCCCTCTTATAGCATGGATATTTTGAGTCATTATCTATACCATCTCCAAGAATGAAATCCAGAATTCTGCTTGTGGAGCACCATCTAAGTTCTTGAATAGAGAGTCAACAAGCTCTTTGAGAATGGCATTGTTTTCTCACCCAGCATGTGCATCATTACCTTCTTGTTGGCCTACTGAACATCATAATTTACTGAGAGATACATGGATCCCTTCTTCAGACAGAGGGGAACCCTCCAAATGTTTCTCTAGTACACGGTGGACTAAAGCCTCATAGAATGGTCGAAGGCAACGTACACCATGGTGGAAGTGTTTTGCCCGAAGAGCTTGATCCATGGCTTCATCTGCAATGGCATCTGCAGCCACCAGTACATCTGAAATGCCTGAGCCTTTGAACTTCTTGTAGATTGCATTGATGAAAGGCATCTGGATATGATTCTTGCCAACAATTGCCTTTGCAAGCTTGCACAGGACATCATACAGAATGGTCTTGCTTGGTGGATTAGGATAAGTCATGTGATACGTAAATAGCTTGACTTTTTGGGGGGTTTCTGGTGATAGTATAGCCTGGAAGCCAGAAAAGGCTGGTATGGTCTGGTCTTTGGTCTTGTTCCATCTGTCTTAGCTTGGGGCAGTGCATGGATGACACCCTGCATTATTTGAGGAGCTGTGTCCAGATGTTGTTCATCTGGGCATAATGAAACTTAATGAATGAATCGTCATACAGGAGCTCAAGGGGACTCTGAATCCTGAAGTATGCAATTACATTTTGTTTCTGACACCAAAATCAGTGGGAATTCACATGTAAAATTGACAGTTTTTTGGCCATCCACGACAAGAAATACAATATTATCAGTTTTCTAAGAAGTGGTGGCAGCCATTTTTAAAAACACCTAAAATAAACACTTTCCCGCCATTTTGGTGAGGTGCATGGGAGCTCATTTTATTATTATTTGCTTTTGCTAAATCTACTGAGAAACTTAGGTATCCTAAAAATGGCCATGGAAGGCCCAAAAATGACCCTACTATGTGTCTTATGGCAAACCGTTGCTGAACTTTGAAGTTTTCTTTTTCTTTTTTTAATACACTTCAACATGCTGTATAACTGGTGATGCAAAATTCAAATCTTGCACTATGTGTAATTTCTGCAGTCACAGCCACAGGAATCTATGATTTGCTCAGGGATGTCTGGTTGTCTTGGTGGCTTTCCTCACTTGTCTCCTTCTTGCACAGTCCCTTAGTTTATGAGAACTGTCTGGTCCACACAGATTTACCATAGAGTGCAATACAGTTTGCATTTCTACATAATTGATGTAAATAAAGACCAAGACATATTCAGTGTCTTGGAAATGTTGATGTATCCATCCTGAGACTTGTTTGATGAAGACTGGATGTAAAAGTGATGATTTATATGTGTTATACTAAAGGGGGCACTTATTATTAACACTATCATTTTGGCTTTTAGATTTTTCTTTCGTTTAATTCATGATGTAGAGATTACTTTTTACTGAGTTTAAAGGGCAGAATTTTTGAAATTTTAATATGAAACACCTGAATTTTTGTTTTGTTTTTTGATGTCCTAAAAAATTTCAAACATGTAAAAGCTCAAGGGGGCACTATCTTTGTCACAGCACTGTGTCCCATTTAACTTTGAGCAACAATTAACACTTCCATATTGATTGTCCTGTAGTTAGTGGTTTCACTCTGTGAAAGATAAATGTTTATTAAAAGAGGTCAGCACCAGCTGTAAAGATGGCTTGAAGCAAAATGTTCTCTCAGCTCCCCAACACCATTTCATTCTCTCTGAGTGACCAAACTGACTTTATGAGAACTGAGTTATGCCCTTTCCCATCTATCTCCAGGCCACGGCCCACTTTCCTCATCATCTCACTTCTCTATTCCGCACTAAACTTTGATTACCTTTCCTCAGTGCAGGGATCTGAATGGCTGGACCACCAGGTCAGGAGTCTCAGTGAACAATAAGGAGCGCTGCTAAGAAAAGGACTGACAGTGAAACTCCTTTTCTTTCAGTTGATAGAAGATGACTTATTTTATCTGGATGAGTTCTCTTTCAACCACATGGAAAAGATCAAAGAGGTAGAAGTGAGAATAAAGAGTCCTTTTGTGTGAGTTTGCAATGGAGTGCCCGCTTCACAGCCTTTGTGTGTGTGTGTGTGTGTGTGTGTGTGTGTGTGTGTGTGTGTGTGTGTGTATGTGTGTGTGTGTGTGTGAGAATAAAGAGTCCTTTTGTGTGAGTTTGCAATGGAGTGCCCGCTTCACAGCCTTTGTGTGTGTGTGTGTGTGTGTGTGTGTGTGTGTGCTAGTTGTTTCACCATACAGTTTGGAGTCAGTGTACTTTCCATTTTTTGGCATCTTCCTGTCATACATAATGCATAAATATGGTTGCAATGCAGAAAAAGGAACAATGAAGCATTTTGTGACACAGCTATAAAACTGTAATAAAATTAGGCAATTCTTGCAAAAACTTAAAAAATATGTCACTGATCTCCACAGAACTGTACCACAGTTTACCAGCAAGATTTTTATATGTATATCAACTGCAATGCAACTACAACTGCTAATCATAAAAAATTGGGATGAAATGGAAAATGCAAAAGAAAAAACAAAACTCAGTGATCCTTCCGATTACTTTGACTTTTGTGTCATTGCAGACAGTATGAACTCAAGATAATGTTTTGCGGAGTCAACTTCATTTCATTTGTTAATATATATTAATTCCTGCTGCAAATAACTGCCCGCATACATGTCCCTGAGCTGTCATGGAAGTTTAAAAAAACAAACAAGCAAAAACCCATCTGCAGAGCATCTTGAAAATTCCTGACATCAAACATGTTAATGGTATTCTTTGTGTACTTTTGCTTTCAGATTATATCTTGAATGAACTTTGGCTACACTGCCCCCACAATTACTACATTTCACATACTTCTGTGCACTTTCAGAAAGTGGATTCACATATGGATGAAGTGTGCTGTACATATCCATATTTAACACTGAGCATAAATGAATGCTGTTTCACATTGTCTACGAGAACTTGTGTGGGTGTTCGTCTTGTCATTTCATTGTAGTGTAGCATGTGCTGCCCTGATTTTTAACATTGCTATAATTTGTGATGTTATGCAAATGTTGTCTCTATAAAATGTTGTCTACACATGTGTGCAAGATTAATTTGCATCATGAAGGAATGTTACCGGAAACAGTTCAGCCATGTGACGTTTCTTCAAAATTCAGATTTATTCATTTATATAGCACCAATTCATGATGAGATCGCCTCAAGGCGCTTCACACAGCATAAGCAAAAAAAAACAAAACAGAATAAAAAATTTAAAAACACAATAAAAAAAACAAAACCATAAAAGAATGCAAGAATAAAAACCCATCATAACACTAATGATAAAACAAGGAAAACAAATGAGTCTTTAAACGTGATTTAAAAGTCTCCACAGTATCCGACTGTTGTATGTGTACTGGTAGATTGTTCCACAGAGCTGGGGCACAGTAGGAGAAAGCTCTGTGACCAGCAGACTTTTTATTCACCCTGGGAACACACAGAAGTCCTGCACCCTGCAAATGCAGGGCCCGACCTGGTACATAGGGACTTACCAGGTCAGCCAGATATGGAGGTGCAAGTCCATGAACAATTTTATAAACTAATTACAGTACCTTAAAATCTGATCTTGCAGCAACTGGAAGCCAGTGTAGGGATGCCAAATTGGCATAATGTGGTCAAACGTTCTGCTTTGTGTCAAAAGTCTGGCAGCAGCATTTTGAACCAGTTGAAGACCCCTAATCCTGGACTGCGGTAAACCAGAAAATAGATCATTACAATAGTCCAATCTATAAGAGACAAATGCATGAATCAAAATCTCAGCATCAGCCATAGACAGGATGGGACAAATATTGTGTGATCCATCGTGCAGGCGGCTCAGTGCTGAGGGATGCCTGTATTTCACATAGCTACTCTTAATAGGTGGCAGTGGACTAAGTGTCAGCCTGAGTGGGTGACATTCAGATCCCATTGTGCTTCTGTAGTGTAGTGGATGCGGTGATGTGCATGCTCCCAACCAGACCTTAGCATGATGACGCATGCGCTTTGGCCAAGCGATGGTTACTTACATCTAACAGCTTGATTTTTAAGATAGTGTTATGAAGACCCCGTTCCCTGACTTTTTCATCCCTGTGTGAGACATATATATATATATATATATATATATATATATATATATATATATATATATATATATATATATATATATATATATACAGTGAAGAAAATAAGTATTTGAACACCCTGCGGTTTTGCAAGTTCTCCCACTTAGAAATCATGGAGGGGTCTGAAATTTTCATCTTAGGTGCATGTAACTTGCTTGCTTGCTTGCCTCTACTGGTGGTTGGCTCTCACTGCGGTATTGTATCACTTCCTGTTCCGGAGCACAGCGGTGTTTTTCTGTATCTGTTAGCTGTTTAATCTGCGCAGTTAGATTGATCTAGTTATCTAGATTACGATTTGTTTCCCAGTGTAATCTTCACGTGCCTTAACTAAAGCACTCCTTCTGCTGAATCACCTCTAAATTATTTACACATTATTCACTTTGTGTGTTTTTAGGAATCCGCTAGCTTAGCGCAGCTACTAGCTCTTAGCCGATTTAGCATGGCGGCTTCTCCTGTCTCTCCCGCACTTTTCTGCTCTGGGTGTGAAATGTTTAGTTATTCCTCGGCCTCCTTTAGCAGTAACGGTACTTGTAATAAGTGTAGCTTATTCGTAGCTTTGGAGGCCAGGCTGGGCGAATTGGAGACTCGGCTCCGCACCGTGGAAAATTCTACAGCTAGCCAGGCCCCTGTAGTCGGTGCGGACCAAGGTAGCTTAGCCGCCATTAGTTCCCCTCTGGCAGATCCCGAGCAGCCGGGAAAGCAGGCCGACTGGGTGACTGTGAGGAGGAAGCGTAGTTCTAAACAGAAGCCCCGTGTACACTGCCAACCCGTTCACATTTCTAACCATTTTTCCCCACTCGGCGACACACCCGCCGAGGATCAAACTCTGGTTATTGGCGACTCTGTTTTGAGAAATGTGAAGTTAGCGACACCAGCAACCATAGTCAATTGTCTTCCGGGGACCAGAGCAGGCGACATTGAAGGAAATTTGAAACTGCTGGCTAAGGCTAAGCGTAAATTTGGTAAGATTGTAATTCACGTCGGCAGTAATGACACCCGGTTACGCCAATCGGAGGTCACTAAAATTAACATTAAATCGGTGTGTAACTTTGCAAAAACAATGTTGGACTCTGTAGTTTTCTCTGGGCCCCTCCCCAATCGGACCGGGAGTGACATGTTTAGCCGCATGTTCTCCTTGAATTGCTGGCTGTCTGAGTGGTGTCCAAAAAATGAGGTGGGCTTCATAGATAATTGGCAAAGCTTCTGGGGAAAACCTGGTCTTGTTAGGAGAGACGGCATCCATCCCACTTTGGATGGAGCAGCTCTCATTTATAGAAATCTGGCCAATTTTCTTAAATCCTCCAAACCGTGACTATCCAGGGTTGGGACCAGGAAGCAGAGTTGTAGTCTTACACACCTCTCTGCAGCTTCTCTCCCCCTGCCATCCCCTCATTACCCCATCCCCGTAGAGACTGTGTCTGCTCCCAGACCACCAATAACCAGCAAAAATCTATTTAAGCATAAAAATTCAAAAAGAAAAAATAATATAGCACCTTCAACTGCACCACAGACTAAAACAGTTAAATGTGGTCTATTAAACATTAGGTCTCTCTCTTCTAAGTCCCTGTTGGTAAATGATATAATAATTGATCAACATATTGATTTATTCTGCCTTACAGAAACCTGGTTACAGCAGGATGAATATGTTAGTTTAAATGAGTCAACACCCCCGAGTCACACTAACTGTCAGAATGCTCGTAGCACGGGCCTGGGCGGAGGATTAGCAGCAATCTTCCATTCCAGCTTATTAATTAATCAAAAACCCAGACAGAGCTTTAATTCATTTGAAAGCTTGACTCTTAGTCTTGTCCATCCAAATTGGAAGTCCCAAAAACCAGTTTTATTTGTTATTATCTATCGTCCACCTGGTCGTTACTGTGAGTTTCTCTGTGAATTTTCAGACCTTTTGTCTGACTTAGTGCTTAGCTCAGATAAGATAATTATAGTGGGCGATTTTAACATCCACACAGATGCTGAGAATGACAGCCTCAACACTGCATTTAATCTATTATTAGACTCTATTGGCTTTCCTCAAAATGTAAATGAGTCCACCCACCACTTTAATCATATCTTAGATCTTGTTCTGACTTATGGTATGGAAATAGAAGACTTAACAGTATTCCCTGAAAACTCCCTTCTGTCTGATCATTTCTTAATAACATTTACATTTACTCTGATGGACTACCCAGCAGTGGGGAATAAGTTTCATTACACTAGAAGTCTTTCAGAAAACGCTGTAACTAGGTTTAAGGATATGATTCCTTCTTTATGTTCTCTAATGTCATATACCAACACAGAGCAGAGTAGCTACCTAAACTCTGTAAGGGAGTTAGAGTATCTTGTCAATAGTTTTACATCCTCATTGAAGACAACTTTGGATGCTGTAGCTCCTCTGAAAAAGAGAGCTTTAAATCAGAAGTGTCTGACTCCGTGGTATAACTCACAAACTCGTAGCTTAAAGCAGATAACCCGTAAGTTGGAGAGGAAATGGCGTCTCACTAATTTAGAAGATCTTCACTTAGCCTGGAAAAAGAGTTTGTTGCTCTATAAGAAAGCCCTTCGTGAAGCTAGGACATCTTTCTACTCATCACTAATTGAAGAAAATAAGAACAACCCCAGGTTTCTTTTCAGCACTGTAGCCAGGCTGACAAAGAGTCAGAGCTCTATTGAGCTGAGTATTCCATTAACTTTAACTAGTAATGACTTCATGACTTTCTTTGCTAACAAAATTTTGACTATTAGAGAAAAAATTACTCATAACCATCCCAAAGATGTATCGTTATCTTTGGCTGCTTTCAGTGATGCCGGTATTTGGTTAGACTCTTTCTCTCCGATTGTTCTGTCTGAGTTATTTTCATTAGTTACTTCATCCAAACCATCAACATGCTTATTAGACCCCATTCCTGCCAGGCTGCTCAAGGAAGTCCTACCATTATTTAATGCTTCAATCTTAAATATGATCAATCTATCTTTGTTAGTTGGTTATGTACCACAGGCCTTTAAGGTGGCAGTAATTAAACCATTACTTAAAAAGCCATCACTTGACCCAGCTATCTTAGCTAATTATAGGCCAATCTCCAACCTTCCTTTTCTCTCAAAGATTCTTGAGAGGGTAGTTGTAAAACAGCTAACTGATCACCTGCAGAGGAATGGTCTATTTGAAGAGTTTCAGTCAGGTTTTAGAATTCATCATAGTACAGAAACAGCATTAGTGAAGGTTACAAATGATCTTCTTATGGCTTCGGACAGTGGACTTATCTCTGTGCTTGTTCTGTTGGACCTCAGTGCTGCTTTTGATACTGTTGACCATAAAATTTTATTACAGAGATTAGAGCATGTCATAGGTATTAAAGGCATTGCGCTGCGGTGGTTTGAATCATATTTGTCTAATAGATTACAATTTGTTCATGTAAATGGGGAATCTTCTTCACAGACTAAAGTTAATTATGGAGTTCCACAAGGTTCTGTGCTAGGACCAATTTTATTCACTTTATACATGCTTCCCTTGGGCAGTATTATTAGACGGTATTGCTTAAATTTTCATTGTTACGCAGATGATACCCAGCTTTATCTATCCATGAAGCCAGAGGATACGCACCAATTAGCTAAACTGCAGGATTGTCTTACAGACATAAAGACATGGATGACCTCTAATTTCCTGCTTTTAAACTCAGATAAAACTGAAGTTATTGTACTTGGCCCCACAAATCTTAGAAGCATGGTGTCTAACCAGATCGTTACTCTGGATGGCATTTCCCTGATCTCTAGTAATACTGTGATAAATCTTGGAGTTATTTTTGATCAGGATATGTCATTCAAAGCGCATATTAAACAAATATGTAGGACTGCCTTTTTGCATTTACGCAATATCTCTAAAATCAGAAAGGTCTTGTCTCAGAGTGATGCTGAAAAACTAATTCATGCATTTGTTTCCTCTAGGCTGGACTATTGTAATTCATTATTATCAGGTTGTGCTAAAAGTTCCCTAAAAAGCCTTCAGTTGGTTCAGAATGCTGCAGCTAGAGTACTGACGGGGACTAGCAGGAGAGAGCATATCTCACCCGTGTTGGCCTCCCTTCATTGGCTTCCTGTTAATGCTCGAATAGAATTTAAAATTCTTCTTCTTACTTATAAGGTTTTGAATAATCAGGTCCCATCTTATCTTAGGGACCTCGTAGTACCATATTACCCCATTAGAGCGCTTCGCTCTCAGACTGCGGGCTTACTTGTAGTTCCTAGGGTTTGTAAGAGTAGAATGGGAGGCAGAGCCTTCAGCTTTCAGGCTCCTCTCCTGTGGAACCAGCTCCCAATTCAGATCAGGGAGACAGATACCCTCTCTACTTTTAAGATTAGGCTTAAAACTTTCCTTTTCGCTAAGGCTTATAGTTAGGGCTGGATCGGGTGACCCTGGACCATCCCTTGGTTATGTTGCTTTAGACGTAGACTGTGTTTCATAATTATTGTATGGCCTTGCCTTGCAATGTGGAGCGCCTTGGGGCAACTGTTTGTTGTGATTTGGCGCTATACAAGAAAAAAGTTGATTGATTGATATTAAACAAATATGTAGGACTGCTTTTTTGCATTTACGCAATATCTCTAAAATTAGAAAGGTCTTGTCTCAGAGTGATGCTGAAAAACTAATTCATGCATTTATTTCCTCTAGGCTGGACTATTGTAATTCATTATTATCAGGTTGTCCTAAAAGTTCCCTAAAAAGCCTTCAGTTAATTCAAAATGCTGCAGCTAGAGTACTAACGGGGACTAGAAGGAGAGAGCATATCTCACCCATATTGGCCTCTCTTCATTGGCTTCCTGTTACCGTATTTTCTGGACTATAAGTCGCACCGGAGTATAAGTTGCACCAGCCACTTTATCCATTATAAAGAAAAATAAACCATAAATAAGTCGCACCGAAGTATAAGTCGCACCAGCCACTTTATCCATTATAAAGAAAAATAAACCATAAATAAGTTGCACTGGACTATAAGTCCCATGGACATACAGGTATGTTAACTTAACATGAAAAGTTCAGATGATAATATTGTGACGGCTACCGTTTTCAGATGCATATTTCATTAGTTGTAACTTGTAATCTGCAAAGTATGATTTTCTTTTTGGTGGCATTTTTGTTGGGCCTTCTCCGTTGTCTTGTTAACTTATCAGTAATGTTGAAATTTTTATTTTTCTATGGTAGTCAGAAGTCACAGGAACAGTCACACAAGCGTCGAGTGCCCTCTCGTGAGCTGCGTTTTACCTACGGACATGTTTGTATTTTGCGGACCACACTGCGAGCCGAACCATGCAGCACCTACCTGCGCAGCTCATGACCACCCAGCGGTGTCGCTCCAGCTCCTTCCAAGTGCAGACGCTAATCCTCCGCCGTCGCTCAGTGCTCCCATGCAGCTCTCAGCGTCAACTCTGCTCACACTGATATCCAAGGGTTGAAGCTGTTTTGTTAGCCGTCCCAGAATAAACACCATGTTCGTCTGCTTCAAACGCTTTTCACAATCATCGACGCCAGCTCCTTCCAAGTGCAGACGCTAATCCTCCGCCGTCGCTCACACTGATATCCAAGGGTGAAGCTGTTTTGTTCGCCATGCCAGAATAACAGCAAGCACCGTGTTTGTCAGCTTCACACGCTGTGGGTGAGGTGAGGAATACGCGTCCAACGTTCTGTTCTCTGATTGGTTATCGCGACCAGCATGACCTATAGGACGGCCGCCATACTACAGTGCCCATGATGCATTGCATTTCCTTTTCCGGTGGCCATTTTAAAACATAGATCGACTCTGTCACGTAAAATTGTTTTGTTACAGTAAATTAATTGAGATCCTACCGGTATATTTTTAATTTATAAGTCGCACCAGAGTATAGGTCGCATCCCCGGCCAAAACATGTAAAAAAAAGTGCGACTTATAGTCCGGAAAATACGGTAATTCTAGAATAGAATTTAAAATTCTTCTTCTTACTTATAAGGTTTTGAATAATCAGGTCCCATCTTATCTTAGGGACCTCTTAGTACCATATCACCCCAATAGAGCGCTTCGCTCTCAGACTACAGGCTTACTTGTAGTTCCTAGGGTTTGTAAGAGTAGAATGGGAGGCAGAGCCTTCAGCTTTCAGGCTCCTCTCCTGTGGAACCAGCTCCCAATTCAGATCAGGGAGACAGACACCCTCTCTACTTTTAAGATTAGGCTTAAAACTTTCCTTTTTTGCTAAAGCTTATAGTTAGGGCTGGATCAGGTGACCCTGAACCATCCCTTAGTTATGCTGCTATAGACGTAGACTGCTGGGGGGTTCCCATGATGCACTGTTTCTTTCTCTTTTTGCTCTGTATGCACCACTCTGCATTTATTCATTAGTGATCGATCTCTGCTCCCCTCCACAGCATGTCTTTTTCCTGGTTCTCTCCCTCAGCCCCAACCAGTCCCAGTAGAAGACTGCCCCTCCCTGAGCCTGGTTCTGCTGGAGGTTTCTTCCTGTTAAAAGGGAGATTTTCCTTCCCACTGTAGCCAAGTGCTTGCTCACAGGGGGTCGTTTTGACCGTTGGGGTTTTACATAATTATTGTATGGCCTTGCCTTACAATATAAGGCACCTTGGGGCAACTGTTTGTTGTGATTTGGTGCTGTATAAAAAAAAAATTGATTGATTGATTGATGTCCACTGTGAGAGACATAATCTAAAAAAAATGCGGAAATCACAATGTATGATTTTTTAAATAATTTATTTGTATGTTACTGCTGCAAATAAGTATTTGAACACCTGCCAATCAGCAAGAATTCTGGCTCACACAGACCTGTTAATTTTTCTTTAAGAGGCCCTCTTATTCTGCATTCTTTACCTGTATTAATTGCACCTGTTTGAACTTGTTACCTGTATAAAATTCACCTGTTCACACACTCAATCAATCACACTCCAACCTGTCCACCATAGCCAAGACCAAAGAGCTATCTAAGGACACCAGGGACAAAACTGTAGACCTGCACAAGGTTGGGATGGACTACAGGACAACAGGCAAACAGCTTGGTAGAAGACAGCAACTGTTATGATTATTTATTAGAAAGTGGAAGAAACACAAGATGAATGTCAGTCTCCCTCCATCTGGGACTCCATGCAAGATCTCACTTTGTGGGTTAAGGATGATTCTGAGAAAGTTCAGAACTACACAGGAGGACCAGGTCAATGACCTGAAGAGAGCTGGGACCAGTCACAAAGATTACATTAGTAACACATGATGCTGTCATGGTTTAAAATCCTGCAGGGCTCCAAGGTCACCCTGCTCAAACCAGCACATGTCCAGGCCCGTTTTAAGTTCACCAGTGACCATCTGGATGATCCAGAGAAGGCATGGGAGAAGGTCATGTGGTCAGATGAGACCAGAATAGAGCTTTTTGGAATCAACTCCACTTTTTGTTTTTTGTTTTTTGGCCAGCTTGCACTCGGCCGAGACGGACGCGCTTTTCTCTTCTCCCTCCCTCCTTATCTTTCCTGCTTCTGTGGTGTGTTGTCTGTGAGGCTGCAGCTTTGCTCTTCTGGAAAACGACAAAAATGGATCTGTTAAAGTGGTCTCTGAACGCAGTTGACACTATTTTTTCTACAAGACATTCGGGGGTGGAGGACCCAACCTGTCCTGCCGGGACACATGTGATGGGTTACGTGATGGACTCGTGGAGGAGATGGCAGGTCATGTGCCTTTACATGCTTTCTGTGGAGGATGTCGAAGATGTGTATATATTCGGCTTGGTGGTGACTGGCTTTCTGCTGTGTGGAGCGGGCATAGCGCTGGTTTACCGGAAAATCAAGAAAGTGGAAGCAGCTTTGATTGGTCCTTCCAGGCTGCCCTACATGATTGATTCGATTGGGAAGGCAGTGGCTGTGCAGTCGGCGGGGGTTAACCGCACGCTGGAAAACATCTTGAGCAGAATCGCAGCCCTGGAAAACCGCTTTGAACGTCTGTGAAGACCACATTCTACATTCTACATTCAGATGCATTGAGAGCCACTCTGTTCTCAGAACTGTGGAATCTTTCAGGCGTCTGCTAATCTGGTTATTCATTTGGCTTCCCTAACACAGCTGCTCTCCAAGGTCGCTGTGATAAAACCTCCTCAGAAGATCAACACTTAAGCCTCGCTGCCTGGTCATCCCCCCTCCCCTCAGCTTCTCCAGCTCTGACGTTGACTGTGACAGTGGACTGCTCAGGGCTGAGCCCCTCCCCCTCCAGGATTGTCGGACAAGGCCGTTGACGGTGCCAAATAGGCTGCCTCCGGAGTGTTCTGATAAACTGGACCTTTCAAATCTCGGTTGTCGTCCTGTGTCCTTGTTTTGTCTGTGTGATTATTGTTTTTCTGTGCTGATGGGGATTTTTTTCCTCATTGCTACTGTGTAACGCAGCGGCTATGAGGGTTTTTTTTTCTCCTTTTCCCTCGTGTTTTGCTTTTCAATATATGTTTATGTACCGGGCCGGCCTATGTGTGTTGTGTGTTGTGTGTGTGTCGTTTGTTATGCAGGGATGTACATCTGGAGCTGGTCCCCGGGCGCCTAATGGCGACTTCTGCTCCTACTGGCAATTAGGATGGGTTAAATGCAGTAGACACATTTCATTGTGCAGGGAACATGTTCTTCTGTGCATATTCCTTTGAATCCTTTGAATCCTTACCATGTTTAGAGGATGAGAACAACCCCAAGAAAACCTTCCCAACCGTGAAGCATGGGGGTGGAAACATCATACTCTGCGGGTGCTCTTCTGCAAAGGGGACAGGACAACTGCACCGTATTGAAGGGAGGATGGATGGGGTCATGTATTGCGAGATTTTGGCAAACAACCTCTTCCCTCAGTAAGAGCATTGAAGATGGGTCATGGCTGAGTCTTGTAGCATGACAATGACCCCAAACACACAGCCAGGGCAACTAAGGAGGGGCTCCATAAGAAGCATTTCAATGTCCTGGAGTGGCCTGGCCAGTCTCCAGACCTGAACTCAATAGAAAATCTTTGGAGGGAGCTGAAACTCCAAACCTGAAAGATTTGGAGATCTGTATGGAGGAGTAGACCAAAATCCCTGCTGCAGTGTGTGCAAACCTGGTGAAGAACTACAGGAAACGTTTGCCCTCTGTAATTGCAAACAAAGGCTACTGTACCAAACATTAACATTGAGTTTCACAGGTGTTCAAATACTTATTTGCAGCAGTAACATACAAATAAATTATTAAACAATCATACATTGTGATTTCCAGATTTTTTATTTTAGACTCTGTCTCTCACTGTGGACATGCACCTAAAATGAAAATTTCAGACCCCTCCATAGTTTCTAAGTGGTAGAACTTGCAAAATCGCAGGGTGTTCAAATATCACACTGTGAAAATGTGTAACAATGTGCAGTGGGGCAACATCATTAGCGTTCACTGAGTTGTCTGAATATTTTACTTTTGTACAGTGCATGCAATGACATAAACATCCCAACGAAGAAAAGCAACACTTAGCGCAATGTCTTCAGTTCTGTCTTTCATGGTAGCTCGCATACGTCCTCATAGTCCCCTGGAAAATAATTACAATTCCAGATTTGTAGTGTCTGCCCACTCAAAGCCATGATGTTGGTTCATCAGAGAAGTAGAATGCTGATGTGGCAAGTGTAATGGTGCTTGATGCCCTCGGCTGGCTCTGAGTTTTGGCGTTCTGATTGTTTACGTGAAAGTGTCATTGCTTATTCTTTTCACAGAGAGCAAAACTGCAAATTGCCGTGGATGACACACAACATATAAACATTCAATTCAAAGGATTCAAAAGAATTTTATTGTCATATGCACAAAAGAACATGTTTCCTGCACAATGAAATGTGTCTACTGCATTTAACCCATCCTAATTCAATCAATCAATCAATCAATTTTATTTATATATCGCCAAATCACAACAAACAGTTGCCCCAAGGCGCTTTATATTGTAAGGCAAGGCCATACAATAATTAAGTAAAAACCCCAACAGTCAAAACAACCCCCTGTGAGCAAGCACTTGGCGACAGTGGGAAGGAAAAACTCCCTTTTAACAGGAAGAAACCTCCAGCAGAACCAGGCTCAGGGAGGGGCAGTCTTCTGCTGGGACTTGTTGGGGCTGAGGGGAGAGAATCAGGAAAAAGACATGCTGTGGAGGGGAGCAGAGATCAATCACTAATGATTAAATGCAGAGTGGTGCATACAGAGCAAAAGAGAAAGAAACACTCAGTACATCATGGAACCCCCCAGCAGTCTAAGTCTATAGCAGCATAACTAAGGGATGGTTCAGGGTCACCTGATCCAGCCCTAACTATAAGCTTTAGCAAAAAGGAAAGTTTTAAGCCTAATCTTAAAAGTAGAGAGGGTGTCTGTCTCCCTGATCTGAATTGGGAGCTGGTTCCACAGGAGAGGAGCCTGAAAGCTGAAGGCTCTGCCTCCCATTCTACTCTTACAAACCCTAGGAACTACAAGTAAGCCTGCAGTCTGAGAGCGAAGCACTCTTTTGGGGTGATATGGTACTATGAGGTCCCTAAGATAAGATGGGACCTGATTATTCAAAACCTTATAAGTAAGAAGAAGAATTTTAAATTCTATTCTAGAATTAACAGGAAGCCAATGAAGAGAGGCCAATATGGGTGAGATATGCTCTCTCCTTCTAGTCCCCATTAGTACTCTAGCTGCAGCATTTTGAATTAACTGAAGGCTTTTCAGGGAACTTTTAGGACAACCTGATAATAATGAATTACAATAGTCCAGCCTAGAGGAAATAAATGAATGAATTAGTTTTTCAGCATCACTCTGAGACAAGATCTTTCTAATTTTAGAGATATTGCGTAAATGCAAAAAAGCAGTCCTACATATTTGTTTAATATGCGCATTGAATGACATATCCTGATCAAAAATTACTCCAAGATTTCTCACAGTCTTACTAGAGGTCAGGGTAATGCCATCAAGAGTAAGGATCCGGTTAGACACCATGTGTCTAAGATTTGTGGGGCCAAGTACAATAACTTCAGTTTTATCTGAGTTTAAAAGCAGGAAATTAGAGGTCATCCATGTCTTTATGTCTGTAAGACAATCCTGCAGTTTAGCTAATTGGTGTGTGTCCTCTGGCTTCATGGATAGATAAAGCTGGGTATCATCTGCGTAACAATGAAAATTTAAGCAATGCCGTCTAATAATACTGCCTATGGGAAGCATGTATAAAGTGAATAAAATTGGTCCTAGCACAGAACCTTGTGGAACTCCATAATTAACCTTAGTCTGTGAAGAAGATTCCCCATTTACATGAACAAATTGTAATCTATTAGATAAATATGATTCAAACCACCGCAGCGCAGTGCCTTTAATACCTATGGCATGCTCTAATCTCTGTAATAAAATTTTATGGTCAACAGTATCAAAAGCAGCACTGAGGTCTAACAGAACAAGCACAGAGATGAGTCCACTGTCTGAGGCCATAAGATCATTTGTAACCTTCACTAATGCTGTTTCTGTACTATGATGAATTCTAAAACCTGACTGAAGCTCTTCAAATAGACCATTCCTCTGCAGATGATCATTTAGCTGTTTTACAACTACCCTTTCAAGAATTTTTGAGAGAAAAGGAAGGTTGGAGATTGGCCTATAATTAGCTAAGATAGCTGGGTCAAGTGATGGCTTTTTAAGTAATGGTTTAATTACTGCCACCTTAAAAGCCTGTGGTACATAGCCAACTAATAAAGATAGATTGATCTTATTTAAGATCGAAGCATTACATAATGGTAGGGCTTCCTTGAGCAGCCTGGTAGGAATGGGGTCTAATAGACATGTTGATGGTTTGGATGAAGTAACTAATGAAAATAACTCAGACAGAACAATCGGAGAGAAAGAGTCTAACCAAATACCGGCATCACTGAAAGCAGCCAAAGATAACGATACGTCTTTGGGATGGTTATGAGTATTTTTTTTCTCTAATAGTTAAAATTTTATTAGCAAAGAAAGTCATGAAGTCATTACTAGTTAACGTTAAAGGAATACTTGGCTCAATAGAGCTCTGACTCTTTGTCAGCCTGGCTACAGTGCTGAAAAGAAACCTGGGGTTGTTCTTATTTTCTTCAATTAGTGATGAGTAGTAAGATGTCCTAGCTTTATGGAGGGCTTTTTTATAGAGCAACAGACTCTTTTTCCAGGCTAAGTGAAGATCTTCTAAATTAGTGAGACGCCATTTTCTCTCCAAATTACGGGTTATCTGCTTTAAGCTACGAGTTTGTGAGTTATACCACGGAGTCAGGCACTTCTGATTTAAAGCTCTCTTTTTCAGAGGAGCTACAGCATCCAAAGTTGTCTTCAATGAGGATGTAAAACTACTGACGAGATACTCTATCTCACTTACAGAGTTTAGGTAGCTACTCTGCACTGTGTTGGTATATGGCATTAGAGAACATAAAGAAGGAATCATATCCTTAAACCTAGTTACAGCGCTTTCTGAAAGACTTCTAGTGTAATGAAACTTATTCCCCACTGCTGGGTAGTCCATCAGAGTAAATGTAAATGTTATTAAGAAATGATCAGAAAGAAGGGAGTTTTCAGGGAATACTGTTAAGTCTTCAATTTCCATACCATAAGTCAGAACAAGATCTAAGATATGATTAAAGTGGTGGGTGGACTCATTTACATTTTGAGCAACGCCAATTGAGTCTAATAATAGATTAAATGCAGTGTTGAGGCTGTCATTCTCAGCATCTGTGTGGATGTTAAAATCGCCCACTATAATTATCTTATCTGAGCTAAGCACTAAGTCAGACAAAAGGTCTGAAAATTCACAGAGAAACTCACAGTAACGACCAGGTGGACGATAGATAATAACAAATAAAACTGGTTTTTAGGACTTCCAATTTGGATGGACAAGACTAAAAGTCAAGCTTTCAAATGAATTAAAGCTCTGTCTGGGTTTTTGATTAATTAATAAGCTGGAATGGAAGATTGCTGCTAATCCTCCACCTCGGCCTGTGCTACGAGCATTCTGGCAGTTAATGTGACTCGGGGGTGTTGACTCATTTAAACTAACATATTCATCCTGCTGTAACCAGGTTTCTGTAAGGCAGAATAAAGCTCCAGATGTCCATCCCTGCCTTGGTCAACAGCAGGGCTGAGCAAACCAAGACCGACCCATAACAAACGACACACACATAACACACAACACACATAGGCCGGCCCGGACCGGTACATAAACACATATAAAAAAAGCACACATGAGGGAAGACAGAGAAAAAAAACCCTCATAGTCGCTGCGTTACACAGCAGCAATGAGGAAAAAACCCCCCATCAGCACAGAAAAACAATAATCACACAGACAAACAAAGACGCAGGACGACAACCGAGATTTGAAGGTCCAGTTTGTCAGAACACTCCGGAGGCGGCCTATTAGGCGCCGTCAACGGCCTTGTCCGACAATCCTGGAAGGGGGAGGGGCTCAGCCCTGAGCAGTCCACTGTCCACAGTCAATGTCAGAGCTGGAGAAGCTAAGGGGAACGGGATGACCAGGGAGCGAGGCTTAAGTGCTGATCTTCTTGAGGAGATTTTTTATCACAGCGGCCTTGAAGTGCAGCTGTGTTTGGGGAAGCCAAATGAATATCCAGATTAGCAGATGCCTGAAAGATTCCACACTTCTGAGAACAGAGTGGCTCTCAATACATCTGAATGTAGGATGTGGTCTTTACTGATGGTCAAAGTGGGTTTCCAGAGCTGCAATCCTGCCCGAGATGTTTTCCAGCGTGCGGTTAATATCCGCCGACTGCGCAGCCACTGCCTTTCCAATCGAATCAATCATGTAGGGCAGCCTGGACGTCCCAATTAATGCTGCCTTCACTTTCTTAATTTTCCGGTAAACCAGCGCCATGCCCGCTCCACACAACAGAAAGCCGGTCACCACCAAGCCAAATATATACACATCTTCGACGTCCACCACAGAAAGCGTGTAAAGGCACATGACCTGCCATCTCCTCCATGAGTCCATCACGTAACCCATCACATGCATCCCGGCAGGACAGGTCGGGTCCTCCGCCCCCGAATGTCTTGTGGAAAAAATACTGTCAGTTGCATTCAGAGACCACTTTAACAGATCCATTTTTGTCATTTTCCAGAAGAGCAAAGCTGCAGCCTCACAGACAACACACCACAGAAGCAGGAAAGATAAGGAGGGAGGGAGAAGAGAAAAATGCATCCGTCTCGGCCGAGTGCAAGCTGGCAAAAAAAAAAAAAGAACATCTAATCTCTACATGTGTGCAAAGTTGGATTTTCTTTATCAGCACTGCAAATGTGATGAAGGATGACAATGTTGACTGATTTCATTGTCTTTTAATCTGCCATCATTGTAATCAGCAGAAGCCAGCCACTTTCATATGTGAGTGGCCTTATGCACAAGTATTACTCAAGCTGATTTTTTTTAAATGCAGAAACAGCTGACAATAGCTGGAAAAAATTAAATGTTTTTGATATGTCTAAATTTCGATTTCCCAAGTTGGCTTTTGAATGGATTTAGGTGCCATTGGAGGGAGAAGCAGTCCCCAGTTACACAGAGCTAAGATGGTTGGGGATTTAGAAGCATCACCAACAGTTGGGAAAAACAAGAAAGGTTCCAGTGACATATTTAAAACTCCTTTGTGAAAGACACTGATACACACATATGCACAAAGGTGACAGCATAGCTGTGGGATGGCTGTGTGTAACACAAATTTATAAGGCTCCCATTGTTTTTGGGGTCACAGCCACAGGAGCTGTCCATGGTGCGTTTTGTCAAATTTAGAAACCAGATATATGGATTATTTATTTAGTTAATCTGCTTTCAGAGATGTTGACCATTTTGTGAGCAACAACATAGTTCAGACACAAAGTGTGTTTATCAAATTTGTCTTTTTACGTGCTAACATGCCAAGATGTAAACAGTGGAAAACTCCTTTCTGCACAGATGCTTGTGTTCACACAATATAATCTGAGGTACGGTATTTTCCATAGTATAAATTGTAAGTTTTTTGCTACTGTGGGAGGTCTTGTGACTTATAACTTCATGCAAGTTTTATTAAAAATAAATAAAGAAAGAATGCATTCACTACTATTACTACTGCTAATAATAATAATAATAATAATAATAATAATAATAATAATAATAATACTATTTAAGCAGTGCTTTCCCAGGAATCAAGGCAAGAACCAAAATAAATGTGTAAAGATTAAATGTCAATAATAAAAATTCATTACAACAATGCACAAAAACCCAGAGCATTTTATATTTGGGTTCCCCCCTCCTATCAAGAGGCATTTTTTGGCTGTTGTGAATTCGGAAAAAAAAGGCAATTATTGATCCTTTCACAAAAGTTAAAAGTTGCAAACTGTGTGGATGTGCATATTCAGTATATGGTACATTCCAAAGTGGCAAAATAATAAGGATTTCTGGTAATTACTTAGTCCCACCCAGGGGCGTAGGTTTGCATATGGACCATAGGGACAAGTCACAACCAATATTTTGGGATGGCAAAATAGTCCCTACCAATATTTAGCATTTTTTTATATAACAAAATCATTCACTATTTTTTTGCGAACTCGATACTATAATTTTAGTCCTCACGTTTTGTGTTTTCGACGTGCCAGTGACAGGGTTACCCATGTTGCAATTTCATTGGCTCACGTTCTTCTCACATGGACGTAAACAAAGCGCATCTCTTGGTGGCAGGCAGTGCTTAATTTGTAAAGTGGGAGGTCCCGGAGCGCAGAGGATGGGTGGCTCCGGTGCAGAAAAACAAGAAGGGCGGGGGGGGACTTGTGAGCAATGATGTGCGCCACACTTAAAATAAACTGCACACCCACACAAACACGCACACACACCTTCACAAATGACACTAACACCCTGCCTTTTCCACAAAAATTACTACATTTATGTTTTCTGTCTGTTTCTGTACTTTTCTGTCACTTTTGCACTCTTTTTCATACTTTTCCCTCATTTCAAAAGTCACCGAACGCACTTTACCATAATATATGCAACATATAGAGGGTTTTCATTCACGTGACCGATTTGCTGCAGGACAGGTGCCGTATTACAAGGAGGCTGACGCGTGATAGAAAAATGAAGAGAATGTCCAGTTATTACGAGGCTTTAAATCCTCGAAATAAAGCTATTAATCGTGATCGATGTGTAGCAGTTGGTTCAGTGGATCCGTATCTTATACCAGATAGTGAGTTTAGTGTTGATGTAATGAACTGGCCAACCGTGTCACACTGCGATACTGTGAACTAGGAAGCCGCCGACCAGGTCAGCCTCGCCGGCCTCCTGCAGAGCATCACAGTGGGGCTCTGAAGGCGGAGGTTGGTCTTGAAGTCCTGAGCGATTTCTCTCACCAGGCGCTGGAAGGGCAGCTTGTGGATCAGCAGCTCGGTACTCGAGGACCACAACGTAAATAAGTGAAGCAGCAGGACCTTCGTGGCCGGGACGACAGTGGGGATCGAACCCACGCGGCTCGCACAAAAGACTGCTCCTCTACCAGGTCAGCCAAAGGGGAACTCCCCGTTAGCCAAGCTAGCGGGAACGTCTTTTCAATTGGGACCCGGGACTTTCATCCCGCTACATAAGCATCTGTATTGGAACCGTTATTGTGTTATCCTCTGCAGTATTTTTATGTATTGTTATATAATTTTATTGCCGAATAAAATAAAATAAAATAAAATTCTGGGAGCAGTGGATTTCTCACAGCGCCACGGTGCCGTGAGGATTCTTCACATCGACGTTGAAACTTGTGCAATTGTTCGCCAAATGCACGAAGTGTAATCACAGCGGCCACCGCGTCGTAATCCAGAATGGCCACGGGACACAAAATGACGTGACCGATACGTCACATGAAAACCCTCTATAGCATACTGTTGGAAAGCATGGGTTCTTGGGTTGCTGTTAGTGTTGAAATTTTTCAGAGTGAGGCCTTACATGAGAACTTACGGTAATGAGAATCACCGGCGCACTAGTGTGAAACTTCCGTGTTTTTCCTCTGCGTTATGACATCACAGGCTTACGTTTACCGTAATACACCATATATCATTGGAAAGCCCTTTTTTTTTGGCAAATTAGGTTGCCAGATACCTACAACTGCATTATTGATGAAGAGAATAGATTATACATCTTGGTTGCAAAAACTTTTTTTTTTTTTTAGCTCCACAAGTATTTTTTTTTTGTTGTTGTTGTCTTGTTCTCTCAGGTGTAGGCCTATAGAATAGATTTGTGATTTTGGGTGCAATTTTTTTATTTAAGCTATTTGTTTGTTTGCCTACACACTTAATAATGTAAATAAAGTGTTAAATTATTCAGCATTATGTCGTCATATGTTATGTATTATGCTGTACTTGTGCGTCTAATGGTATGAGTAGGGATGGGTATTGAGAACCAGTTCCTTTCAGGTATCGTTAAGAAATTATTCGATCCACCGACATCAATAAGCTTTTTGCTTAACGATTCCGTTATCGGTCCTTCAGAGTGGCCGTTGTTTTTAGGGGTGTTTGTCAGGAAAATGATCACTTCTCTAAGTTCATTACAGACCCTGCAACGGCTCCGTAATCAACTTTTCTGCAGCGCGGCTTTGCTTTGAACCTTGAACCAATCGAAGCAGTGGTTCGCAGATTGAAGCAGTGCTTCGATCTATTGCTTCGTTTATTCATTTTTTTCTTTAGCTGTATCTTAATTTTCCCCCACTAAAACCCTAAAGTGCATACATCTGTGAGTATTATTTACCTTTTTTATGTTAAACCGACCTGTTATGGTCTTCTGAAACAGTTGATAGATGTATGTTATAACTTAAAAACGGGAGCGAGTTAGCATGTCTATGGGATTTTCAGTGTTAAATTTAGCATTAAGCAGTTGCAGCTGTCATCGCGTTCAGGTGCATTTTTCTGTATAATAAGCATTTGTTGTCGTAAAAGAGTCAATTGTATTACAAACTGTAATTTTTTTTATTTATTTTTGTTTATATATTAATAATCTAATGATTAGTTATTATATACAATTTTAGAGAAAGAGACAAAAAGAACCTGAATAAAAACACAACAGAAAATATAAAACCAACTAACAATGAACATAAATAAATAAATAAATACATACATACAGAAATAAATAAATGTTTCCTGTGAACACCTAGTGACTCTTACACCTCCATTTCATCCCTGTCTTATTTAAGTTAATGACAGTTTGTTTCGGTCAAACCATATTTTCAGTGTGTTAATTTCTTCAGTGATTTCCTCCAGAACTATCTGCCAACCTAGAAAACTGCTGCATCCTTGTAAGAGCAGAATACTACTGGAATGAATTTGAATACGGAAAGTTTTTTTTTTTTCCCCCTCATCTAAATGGATGCTGCACTCACTCCAGTTTATTGTCTGGAATAGTCCCAGATTGCATTTCAGAGCTTCTAGAATTCAAACATTTTTGTGCAAGTGGTGCTGGGGGGTAATTTTGGGTTTCAGCTTTTTTTGTTTTTCACCACTTTCATCCCTGAATATGTCAATCGTGAGTCACTTTTGTGCGGATTAAAGTTACTAACTGGGACTCCTGTCTTGTTGTGAGAAAGAAATGAGAATCGTCCTCCGTTCTGTTCACACAGCTCCAAACGCTGCGCATCTCTCTGCTGAGTCAAGTTAAGACTCATTGAAATACATAGAAAACCTGGAAAGACTACTTTTAGTACAAAATTCACAAGAGGTATCGATAAGGGAATCGATAAGCAATCGGATTGCTAAGCAGAATCGATAATGGCATCGATATCGATAAAATCTTATCAATACCCATCCCTAGGTATGAGTGGGTTAGGGGGTGGTGGTGGTGGGCAGGGGGGCCGGGGGGGTGGTATTGTCCCTACCAAAGCTGAGACCAAACCTACGCCCTTGGTCCCACCTCCCCATATAAAGCCTGTTCCACCCAAATAATTTGTGCACTAAGGGATTTATCAATCAATCATGAGGAGTAAATATACTCAACAAAAATATAAATGCAACACTTTTGGTTTTACTCCCATTTTGTATGAGATGAACTCAAAGATCTAAAACTTTTTCCACATACACAATATCACCATTTCCCTCAAATATTGTTCACAAACCAGTCGAAATCTGTGATAGTGAGCACTTCTCCTTTGCTGAGATAATCCATCCCACCTCACAGGTGTGCCATACCAAGATGCTGATTAGACACCATGATTAGTGCACAGGTGTGCCTTAGACTGTCCACAATAAAAGGCCACTCTGAAAGGTGCAGTTTTGTTTTATTGGGGGGGGGGGGGGGGATACCAGTCAGTATCTGGTGTGACCACCATTTGCCTCATGCAGTGCAACACATCTCCTTCGCATCATCCGTGAAGAGAACACCTCTCCAACGTGCCAAACGGCAGCGAATGTGAGCATTTGCCCACTCAAGTCGGTTACGACGACGAACTGGAGTCAGGTCGAGACACCGATGAGGACGCCGAGCATGCAGATGAGCTTCCCTGAGACGGTTTCTGACAGTTTGTGCAGAAATTCTTTGGTTATGCAAACCGATTGTTTCAGCAGCTGTCCGAATGGCTGGTCTCAGACGATCTTGGAGGTGAACATGCTGGATGTGGAGGTCCTGGGCTGGTGTGGTTACACGTGGTCTGCGGTTGTGAGGCTGGTTGGATGTACTGCCAAATTCTCTGAAATGACTTTGTAGACGGCTTATGGTAGAGAAATGAACAGTCAATACACGAGCAACAGCTCTGGTTGACATTCCTGCTGTCAGCATGCCAACTGCACGCTCCCTCAAATCTTGCGACATCTGTGGCATTGTGCTGTGTGATAAAACTGCACCTTTCAGAGTGGCCTTTTATTGTGGGCAGTCTAAGGCACACCTGTGCACTAATCATGGTGTCTAATCAGCATCTTGGTATGGCACACCTGTGAGGTGGGATGGATTATCTCAGCAAAGGAGAAGTGCTCACTATCACAGATTTAGACTGGTTTGTGAACAATATTTGAGGGAAATGGTGATATTGTGTATGTGGAAAAAGTTTTAGATCTTTGAGATCATCTCATACAAAATGGGAGCAAAACCAAAAGTGTTGCGTTTATATTTTTGTTGAGTTTGGCACTCTGGCGACCATCACATCACATCAAGAAGGTACGAAACCAGACCTGTTTTTACCCAAATGTTTCTGAATAAAATGAAGACAGTATTGTTCAGTTCGTAATTGTAAAACTAAACAGTCATGTCTGCAACCACTGGTCAGTGCTCCTGTGTTGCTTACACTACAGACTCACTATTTTTGGATATCTGTCCATTATGAAGCTTAGTATAAAACATTATTTTAAGCAGCAGTGTATATATGGAATCTGTATTTTATCTTTCCCCCTCTTGTTCAGAACACCTCTGGAGGTTCGGGCCAAAATGATCCAACAGCCCAGCTCTGGACACAGCTCACTGTGCTCACCTTAGTCGGATTTTGTGTGCGACCAGACTATAACAGATGTCTCTGCGACAAATATCTTGGGGTGCAAGCTGAAAAACTGTGCCAGGGTATTTGTGTGTGTGTTGCATAGTGTGTCTTCCACACACAGCTGTATCATGCAAGAGTTGCCGCAGTCTTGGGCGTTTTGTAGCAGACACGTCCTCCTTCCTCTTTGGGGGGAATAAAGCACCACGGACAGCTCCTACAGGAGTGATGGACGAAAAGGATGCCAGTCTTTCTAATTTGTGTCATATCCATACGCCTTCATATATATAACCATGTTACCACCATCAAGCACATGTGCATTAGTGCCTTTCGAAAAAGTCTCAAAAATGTGAGTGCAACTTTTCCCCCCAGCAAAGTCTGCGTTGCTGTTCTTGAGGAGGCTACAGCAGAGACTGTATATGACTTTCCAAAATCACCGACAGCATTATCTCTGTGTGACTGGGGTTTAAGATCCAGGCTGTTAATGATTTCTCAACAGTGACATTCATGTTAGTGGGTCCTCTGCCATTTGGGACTGGAGACACTGAGCTAGATCTTATGGAGTCAAGAGGTCATGAGAATGATGTGCAAAGAGCCAAATTATACAACAGCACTTCCTCAGTTTGGACTGCAGCAGTCACGTTGGATGTTACAGATGAAAGACTCACAAAATGTCACAGATATTGATCAAAGAATGAGCAGTGAACATGAGCTTCACACAACTCATCAAATGTCACATGAATTATTTCCTGATACACAGTGATCTAAGCAACAGGACTGTCACAGTGAAGAACAAATCTTTAGGAACATGTGATTACAAAGAAAGTTTGAATGCTGACAGCTCTAACAACTCATCAAAATGTTCATTGATGACATCCAATGAAGTCCACACATACTGTATCTCAATGAAGTCCACACATACTGTATCTCAATTCAGCTAAGCAACTTATTCATGCTTCCTAGGAAGATTAAGGGCACAACAAATCCATTAAAGGGAACATAGTCAGTGACCTTTCTGGGGCTGTTAGCCTTCACAACTCTTCAGGGCAACATTAAAATCAACCTCCAATTTTTCACCTTAAAGCCGTTTTTTTTTTTTTTTTGGGGGGGGGGGGGGGGGTATAATACTTTCTCTGCCTGAAGAGTAGTCCTGGGGTTACCACATCAATTTTCTTAGAACTGAAGAATCCATTTGAGTGGTGAAATGTTCAAAGACTAAAAAGTCCAGTGCTTTTACACAAATGGCGGGTATCATCTACCTGAGACCCTTCACTAAAACATCTCTATATTAAGATCTGCTCAGTCAGTACTCATAACCACATATTCATAAATTAATGATACATAAATGTTCTTAGCATCACCATCCTAATGTTGCGTGTGTGTGTTGGGGGCAACATAACTCAAAAACAGCTACATGGATTTCCTTCAAACGTGGTGTTGACATTACTTGGGTAGTTATCTAGAGTTGATTAGATTTTGAAGTAGTTTGGTCCAAGGTCAAGAAAAACATGGTCTGAAAATCACCTTTTTGGCAACAGCGAAGAAGATAGACTGATCCTAGATAAATGATCTAAAGCATACATTGATCAACAAAATATCTGTGATTGAATGACTTCGTAACGGAGTCGCACAGAAGTAATATGATGAAGTCATACATAGTCAAAAACATATGTGTAGCCAAGTGGTAATTTTACATTGTACTTTTAATCCTGTCCTACCACTCAGGTTTATGAAGGGTTGTAGTAGGTGGCCTAGTGTTACATATGATGGCCAGGAGGTGGCAGTACTGTGCTAAGTGAGAGGATCAACTCACCCAAACCTTGCCCAGTGTATCCTAACGCCATCCATCCATCCATCCATCCATCCATCCATCCATCCATCCATCCATCCATCCATCCATCCATCCATCCATCCATCCATCCATCCATTTTCTTCCGCTTTATCCGGAGTCGGGTCGTGGGGGCAGCAGCTCAAGCAAAGCTGCCCAGACCTCCCGATCCACACACACCTCCCCCAGCTCCTCCGGGGGAACCCCAAAGCATTCCCAAGCCAGCCGAGAGATGTAGTCCCTCCAGCATGTCCTGGGTCTTCCCCGGGGGCTCCTCCCAATGGGACGTGCCCGGAACACCTCTCCAGCGAGGCATCCAGGGGGCATCCGGAAAAGATGCCCGAGCCACCTCAATTGACTCCTTTCGACATGGAGAAGCAGCGGCTCGACTCCGAGCTCCTCCCGAGTGATTGAGCTCCTCAACCTATCTCTAAGGGAGCACCCAGCCACCCTGCAGCGGAAACTCATCTCGGCCGCTTCTACTCGCGATCTCGTTCTTTTGGTCATGAGCCAAATCTCATGACCATAGGTGAGGATCGGAACGTAGATCGATCGGTAAATTGCGAGCTTTGCCTCCCTACTGAGCTCTCTTTTCACCACGACGGTCCGATACAGCGACTGCATCACTGCAGATGTTGCACCGATCCATCTATCGATGTCGCGCTCCATCCATCCCTCACTCGTGCACAAGACCCCGAGATACTTAAACTTCTCCACTTGAGGCAAGGACACTCCACCGACCTGAAGAGGGCAAAGCACCTTTTTCCCGTCGAGAACCATGGCCTCGGATTTGGAGGTGCTGATTTTCATCCCAGACGCTTCACACTTGGCTGCAAACCGCCCCAGTGCACGCTGAAGGTCCTGATTTGATGAAGCCAACAGAACCACATTGTCCGCAAACAGCAGAGATGAGATTCTGTGGTTCCCAAACCAGACCCCCTCTACACCCTGGCTGCACCTAGAAATTCTGTCCATTAAAATAATGAACAGAACCGGTGACAAAGGGCAGCCCTGGCGGAGGCCAGCGTGCACTGGAAATAGGTTTGACTTACTACCGGCAATGCGAACCAAGCTCCTGCTGCGGTCGTACAGGGACCGGATTGCCCTTAGCAAAGGACCCTGGACCACATACTCCCGGAGCACCCCCCACAGGGTGCCCTGAGGGACACGGTCGAAAGCCTTCTCCAGATCCACAAAACACATGTGGACTGGTTGGGCGAACTCCCATGAACCCTCGAGCACCCGATGGAACGTGTAGAGCTGGTCCAGTGTGTCGCGACCAGGATGAAAACCACACTGCTCCTCCTGAATCCGAGGTTTGACCATCGGTCAAATTCTCCTCTCCAGTACTCTGAAATAGACCTTACCGGGGAGGCTGAGGAGTGTGATCCCCCTATAGTTGGAACACACCCTCCTGTCCCCCTTCTTAAACAGAGGGACCACCACTCTGCCAATCTAAAGGCACTGTCCCCGATCACCACGTGATGCTGCAGAGGCATGTCAGCCAAGACAGTCCCACAACATCCAGAGACTTAAGGTACTCAGGACGGATTTCATCCACCCCAGGAGCCTTGCCACCGAGGAGCTTTCTAACCACCTCGGTGACTTCGGCCTGGGTAATGGATGAGTCCATTACCCACGCCTCTGAGTCCCCAATCTCTGCTTCCTCTTCGGAAGACGTGACGATCGGATTGAGGAGATCCTCAAAGTATTCTTTCCACCGCCCGACAACATCCCCAGTCAGGGTCAACAGCTCCCCACCCGCACCATAAACAGTGCTGGCGGAGAGCTGTTCCACCTCCTGAGGCGTCAGACGGTTTGCCAGGATCTCTGCGAGGCCGACCGATAGTCCTCCTCCATGGCCTCCCCGAACTCCTCCCAGACCCGAGTTTTTGCCTCTGCAACTGCACGGGCTGCGGCACACTTCGCCTGCCGGTACCTGTCAGCTGCCTCCGGGTTCCCACCTACCAACAAAGATAAGTAGGACTCCTTCTTCAGCTTGACGGCATCCCTTATTTCCGGCGTCCAACACCGGGTTCGGGGATTGCCGCCATGACAGGCACCAGAGACCTTACGACCACAGCTACGAGTGGCCGCATCGACAATGGAGGTGGAGAACATGGTCCACTCGGACTCCATGTCTCCAACCTCCCCTGGGATCTGGGAGAAGCTCTCCCGGAGGTGGGAGTTGAAGACCTCGCTGACAGAGGGTTCCACCAGTCATTCCCAGCAGACCCTCATGATACGTTTGGGCCTCCCAGGTCTGACCGGCTTCCTCCCCTCCCAGCGGATCCAACTCACCACCAGGTGGTGATCGCTCGACAGCTCTGCCCCTCTCTTCACTCAAGTGTCCGAGACACGTGGCCGAAGGTCAGATGATTTGACAACAAAGTCGATCATCGACCTCCGGCTCAGGGTGTCCTGGTGCCACGTGCACTTATGGACACCCTTGTGCTCGAACATGGTGTTCGTGATGGACAAACTGTGACTAGCACAGAAGTCCAACAACTGAACACCACTCAGGTTCAGATCGGGGAGGCCATGCTTCCCTATCAACCCCCCTCCAGGTCTCACTGTTGCTGCTAACATGGGCGTTGAAATCCCCCAGGAGAGCAATGGAGTCCCCAGTCAGAGCACTATCTAGTACCCCTCCCAGGGCTCTCCAAAAAGGTCGGGTACTCTGCACTGCCGCTCGGCCCGTAGGCCGAGACAACGGTGAGAGACCTGTCCCGACCCGAAGGCGTAGGGACACGACCCTCTCGTTCACTGGAGTGAACTCCAACACATGGCGACTGAGCTGGGGAGCAATAAGCAATGCGACCCCAGCTCTCCGCCTCTCCCCGTGGGCAATGCCAGAAAAATGAAGTGTCCAGCCCTTCTCCAGGAGTTGGGTACCAGAGCCCAAGCTGTGCATGGAGTTGAGCCCGACTATCTCTAGTCGGTATCTCTCAACCTCCCGCACAAGCTCAGGCTCCTTCCCCCCCAGCGAGGTGACATTCTATCCTAATGCCATCCTCATTTATTCAGGTGTACTCTGGCTTGGCTTTCAGAGCATGTCTGGGTCAAGCTGGGGATGTGAGGGGATGGTAATGGTTGGCTTCGGTGTTACAGTGGAAGGTAATGGGTGTGGCCTGTCCTTGTGGTGTGCCAGCGCTGCCATGTCCTCAGCTGGGTAGCAAGGTATGTTCTACACATCAACTTCAGTGTGTCCAGTGGGGCGTTTGAGAAATCACTGGAAGATGTAAGTGCTGCAATGAATGTAAAGTTCACATGTGATAGCTGTTGCATGGGAATCATTAATGTGTTGTTGTTGTGAGTGTGTGTCTGTGTGTGTGTGTGTGCCATATTTTCTTTTACCATATTTCGTATACCATCCTTTGTGTGTTTTTAATGTGTGTTTTCTGAAACTCCCAACTTTTAAAGATTGCAAATTTGTTTTATATCAACTGTTAAATTAATTTTTAAATTAAGTTAGTGTGCTGCATGAATCCTGTTAATTTTGTCCTGAGTGGCAACAAACTCCCCAGGCTACATATGTATATTTTCTTGTGCATTTATATCATGGTGTACAGAGCATGCAGGCTATGCTTCAGCCCTCTCATGCCTTTCATTTATTTTCTTGTGTTTTCATAATATCACTTTCTTTCTTACTTATCTGGATACCTCTAGTCTTTTTGTTTGACTGCACAGCTTTGTGCCTTTTGTCATCACGTGTTTCCAGTTATTGATTGCACATCTGTTCAGTCAGCAATCATTCCCCAAAGAATTTCAGTTTCTTCCATTGTCCTTTCAGTTTGCTGGTTTATCCTCGCATGTACCCAGTTCATTTCACAGTTGTTACTATTTTGATGGACATTATTCTTGTGTAACTCCTCGACTCTGCCTATATATTTTGGACTCTGCTTTGTACTTTTTTGCTTCAACTGCTATACTCTTTTTTTTTCGCATCTGTGTCTCCAGGTGCCTGCACCTTGCACCTGGGTTCCATATCAGTGAAAACCCTAACACTTAAAGGGGATAGAGAATCAAAATCATCTTGTTCATGTTTTGGTGTTAGTTCAGAGTCTCCCCGCTGTGGGGAATACACACGAAGTTCCAGCAAGTTTCAGAACCTCTATTTCAAGTATTTTTGAATTGCCCCTAGAAAACAGGCCAATCCATTTTTGAGAGAAAAGTTACATCACTTTTTCACCAATAGCCCCCCCACACACACACCCACCCCCTTTCACACACGTCCCTTTGAAATTAATTATTCATAAGGTTGTGCCCACCCATTCCTACCACTGGAAGAGGAGCAATGGTGAGCTACAGGTGTGCCTTCCCAGGCTGTCATAGCAGACTAAGATCTTTACATATTCTTCCCACGGAAAGCAATGTACGCGATCAATGGCTTTTATTCATTTTTAACCGCATCCCCAGTACATACAACCGCCAACTATTTCTTTGCTCTGCGCATTTCACGGAGGACTGTTTCACAAACCTTGCACAATTTCGAGCTGGCTTCGGTCGGCATTTAATATTCAGTAGAGGGTCAGTTCCGACTTTGCGACAAAATCAACCCCAGCAATCAGTACAGCCTGTAAGTATCACATTTTCTTTTGTTTTAAATTTATTTCTAAATTTATTTTGGATAGTTTTTTTTTATTATCATTATTATTTTGTGACTGGACTTTATGTTGGGAAAGTGTAGTGACACGGACCCACAACAGGGGGTGTAAATGAACGGACAATAGATGAGCCAAAAATACAACACTTTACTGCTGTGAAATGGGTGACAGCTGTCATGAGATGATGAGTGACAGCTGTCACTCCTGACTGTTTCCGCGAGGCGGCAGCGCCCTCTCGTGCCTGAAGCCCGCACTTCAGGCAGGGCGCCCTCTGGTGGTGGGCCAGCAGTACCTCCTCTTCAGCGGCCCACACAACAGGACCCCCCCCCTCAACAGGCGCCTCCTGGCACCCGACCAGGCCTGTCGGGGTGTTGGGTGTAGAAGTCGGCCAGGAGGGCCGGGTCCAGGATGAAGCTCCTCTTCACCCAGGAGCGTTCCTCAGGTCCATACCCCTCCCAGTCCACCAAGTACTGGAACCCCCGGCCCTTTCGACGGACGTCCAGGAGCCAGCACACCATCCAAGCTGTCGCACCGTCCAAGCCGGCTCCCTGTCGATGATCCGGGCAGGAGGCGGTGCCGGTCCGGGAGCACAGAGGGGTGAGGTGTGGTGTGGTTTGATCTTGGAGACGTGACAAACTGGGTGGATCCGCAGTGAAGCTCCAGCTCCCAGCTTCACTGCGGCCGGACTGAGGACCTTGAGGATCTTGAACGGACCGATGTATCTGTCCTTCAATTTAGGGGAGTCCACCTGTAGGGGGATGTCCTTCGTTGACAGCTACACCTCCTGCCCGGGCTGGTATGCAGGGGCCGGGAAATGCCGGCGGTCTGCATGGGCCTTAGCCCTTGTCCGGGCCTTCAACAAGGCAGAACGGGCGGTGTGCCACACCCGACGGCATCCTCATAGGTGGGCCTGGACCGAGGGCACACTGACCTCTCCCTCCACCACGGGAAACAATGGGGGCTGGTACCCCAGACACACCTCAAACAGGGAGAGGCCGGTGGCAGAGGACACCTGGCTGTTATGTGCGTACTCGATCCAGGCCAGATGGTCACTCCAGGCCATCGGGTGCGCAGATGTCACACAGCGGAGGGCCTGTTCAAGTTCCTGGTTGGCCCGCTCTGCCTGTCCATTCGTCTGTGGGTGATACCCGGACGAGAGGCTCACGGTGGCCCCCAGTTCTCTGCAGAAACTCCTCCAGACCTGTGAGGAGAACTGAGGACCACGATCCAAGACAATGTCAGTTGGTATCCCATGCAGACGCACGATTTGGTGGACCAGGAGGTCTGCTGTCTCCTGGGCCGTTGGGAGCTTCGGGAGGGCCACGAAGTGGGCCGCCTTGGAGAATCAGTCCACTACCGTGAGGATGGTCGTCATGCCCTGGGATGGCGGGAGGCCCGTGACAAAGTCCAGGCCGATGTGGGACCAGGGGCGATGAGGCACCGGGAGCGGTTACAGAAGTCCTTGAGTTTTTGAATGGTCTGCCTTGCCCCTGGCACAGGTGGTACAGGCCTGGACATATTCCCAGATGTCGGCTTCCATGGACGCCCACCAGAAGCGCTGCCGGACCACTGCCACGGTCCTTCGCACCCCTGGGTGACAGGAGAGCTTGGAACCGTGACAGAAGTCCAGAACTGCAGCTCTGGCTTCTGGTGGGACGTAGAGGCGGTTCTTCAGGCCCATTCCTGGGTCCGGGCTCCGGAGGAGATGATAAACCCCAGGAAGGACAAAGAAGTGTGGTGGAACTCGCACTTCTCGCCCTTCACAAACAGTCGGTTCTCCAACAACCGCTGCAGGACCTGACGTACATGCTGGACATGAGTCTCAGGATCCGGGGAAAAGATGAGTATATTGTCTAGATATACGAAGACGAATCGGTGCAGGAAGTCCCGCAAGACGTCATTAACCAAAGCTTGGAACGTCGCGGGGGCGTTAGTGAGGCCGAACGGCATGACCAGTACTTAAAGTGACCTAACGGGGTGTTAAATGCCGTCTTCCATTCGTCTCCCTTCCGGATCCGAACCAGGTGATGCGCATTCCTAAGATCAAGTTTTGTGAAAATTCGGGCTCCATGCAGGGGCGTGAACACTGAATCCAACAGGGGCAAAGGGTATTGGTTGCGAACCGTAATCTCGTTCAGACCCCTGTAATCAATACATGGACGGAGTCCGCCGTCTTTCTTGCACACAAAAAAGAAAACTGCACCCATCGGGGAGGTGGAGTTCCGGATCAGCCCGGCAGCTAACGAGTCCCGGATGTAGGTTTCCATTGATTCGCGCTCTGAACGTGGGAGGTTGTACAGTCTACTGGAGGGGTACTCAACGCCCGGGATCAGATCAATGGCGCAATCGTACGGCCGGTGCGGGGGAAGAGTGAGTGCCAGATCTTTGCTGAAGACGTCAGCAAGATCATGGTACTCCTCAGGAACCGCCGTCAGATTGGGGGGGGACTTTTACCTCCTCGTTAGCAGTCAAACCGGGGGGAATCGAGGATCCTAAACACTCCCGGTGGCAGGTTTCGCTCCACTGAGCCACAACCCCAGACGGCCAATCAATCCGGGGATTGTGTTTAATCATCCATGGGAAGCCCAAAATTACGCAGGAGGTAGAAGGAGTCACATAAAACTCAATCTCCCGATGATTCCCAGACACTACCAGAATTACAGGTAGTGTCTTGTGTGTGATTAAAGGGAGAAGGGTGCCATCTAGTGCCCGCACCTTCAATGGTGAAGGGAGCGCCACTAGAGGGAGCCCTACTTCCCTTGCCAATCTGCTGTCCAGCAGATTCCCTTCTGACCCCGTGTCCACCAGTGCTGGGGCTTGAAGGGTTAGATCCCCACTCAGGATTGTAACTGGGAGACGTGCAGAAATACGTGTGTCCTACGTGAATTTCTTGGCCCACCCTTAGCCCAGTTTCTAAGGACGGGCGTTCGTGTTTAACCACTTGGGGCAGTCTCTCTGCTGATGCTCGCTTGAGCCGCAGATAAAGCACTCCCCGCGGGCCAGTCTCCTCTGTCTGTTAGAAGCTCTTAATTTTGCCCTGCTCGTGTCCATAGCATCATCAGCAGGGAGAGCTGTTGCCACACGGAGCGCTGAGGCTGTGGAGTGTGGGGAGGACGGAACCTTTTCGGACCCGGAAGGGAGAGGGACGGTGCGTGCCCGGCCACGTCCTTCGTCTCGCTCCCGACTGCGTTCTTCTAACCGATTGTCTAATTGTATAACTAGATCAATAAGCCCGTCCAAATCCCGTGGCTCATCCTTAGCCACCAGGTGCTCCTTAAGGACCGACGACAGTCCGTTTACGAAGGCAGCACGGAGCGCAGTCGTATTCCAGCCGGACCTCGCAGCCGCGATGCGGAAGTCGACTGCATACTCAGCTGCGCTCCGACGCCCCTGTCTCATAGACAGCAGCACTGTTGAAGCGGTCTCGCCTCTATTTGGGTGATCAAAGACTGTTCTGAACTCCCTCACAAACCCAGTATATGTTGTTAGGAGCCGTGAATTCTGCTCCCAAAGCGCCGTAGCCCAGGCGCATGCCTCACCTCGAAGCAAATTAATTACATAAGCCACCCGACTGGAGTCTGACGCGTACATCACGGGACGCTGTGCAAAGCAAACACTGCATCAAGAAGTCTGCGCACATCTCCACACAGCCTCCGTACGGCTCCAGGGGACTTATGTATGCTTCAGGGGATGGTGGGGGGGGGTCGTTGAATGACCATTGGAACGTCTATATTTGGCACCAGGACAGCAGGAGGAGGAGCTGCAGCAGCGCCCTGTGCGCGCGCTTCCACCTGTGCGGTGAGAGCCTCCATGCTGCGATTGAGAATGACGTTCTGCTCGGTCATTAAATCTAACCGAGCAGTGAAGGCGGTGAGGATTTGCTGCAACTCACCTACCACGCCTCCCGCTGGCGCCTGTGCACCCTGCTCTTCCATTGGCTGTTCAACAGATGGTTGACGCCCCTCGGAATCCATGACGCTGGCCGAGATATCCTGTTGGGAAAGTGTAGTGACACGGACCCACAACAGGGGGCATAAATGAACGGACAATAGATGAGCCAAAAATACAACACTTTACTGCTGTGAAATGTGCACAACGAAATATAGACAAATACAGAATTTGGATAGAGTCAAATGTACAAAGGTGACGTGTGGGCAGGCTCGAGGATAGAAGACGTCTGTCCAGAGAAGAACCGGATCCCACACAATTTCCACTGCCACTGAACACGGAGGATACTGGAGCCGCCAAGTCCCAAGTCTCCAGGTGGCCACTGTCTCTGGCTGTCGGATCTGGTACTGCTGGCAGGAAGCAGAAACAGTTAGGTGTGGGTGTGTGCACACCCAGTAACACAGTCAGCAACAGTTCCTTTATGGTGGGCAAAACACCTCCACCTCCGAAAGAGGAACACAGAAAAACAGCAGCGCCTGAATCACTACTTATCACAGTTCAGCATGAGAAGTGAAGAGCGTCACTCTGTCACCAGCTTCGAACCCAGCCTTCAGCTGTAAGTGGAGAAACAGGTACGCCTGCAAACAATACAGAATTAGTGCAGTCGGCACAGAATATGGCTGAGAGATTACCTCGTAGATAGACAACATCTCGGCAGTGGGGTGGAGATGTCGTCCGGCTTTATGGAGTGATTGATGAGGTGGAGATGGGTGACAGCTGTCATGAGATAATGAGTGACAGCTGTCACTCCTGGCTGTTTCCGCGAGGCGGCAGCGCCCTCTCGTGCCTGAAGCCCGCACTTCAGGCAGGGCGCCCTCTGGTGATGGTCCAGCAGTACCTCCTCTTCAGCGGCCCACACACTTTATGTCACAGTCAGCCTCTGGCTGACTTCATGTTGGTGGGCGAGGAACAAGATTTATCACTCAACAGCAATGTTGAAACGTGATCTGTTAAATAAGTTAGTGAAGATTACTGTCGTCTCATTTTCGCTACAACGCGCTCAACTTTTGTTCAGAATCAGCTTCTTATCACTGGTAACGACGCGGATTTCCTCTCACTCAAACCCGCAGCTTCACAGTGCTTTAAACCGTCATCCACAGACTTCAATAGCGACACAAGTGCAGCAAAACGAGACGAGTCATTGGATAAATGCTGGGCTTTGTCCCACCCATCGGAGGCTCTGCGTGTCTGGGGGTCTATGGGGCAGTGGGCTGGCCTTGGACGCTCAGCTTCTGCATGATGATTGGATGATCTGTCTGAGGCTGAATCCATTTTTGATTGACAGCGAAATGAGTGAATCAGCAATCATTTTCATTCTGTTCTGAGTTGAACCGGAGACTTTCCTAATCCTCTTAGCGGCATTTTCAGTGAGAGCAAGGGCAGCCAATCAAACAACGGCAACCGATCAGCGCCAACACCTACGTGCATTTCATAATGAGGTTGCCAAATAAGCTCCGAAATGACGCCATTAAAAGCAAATGAGGCATTCTAAACCCAGCATAGTAACATAGCTGTTTCAGAGAGCCTTTTAGGAAGGTTCTGAGCCATTACAGACCTAACCAATTTTTTTTGGGCTACATATCACATCACAGAACAAGGATTAATGCCCCATTCAACCTCTCTCTATCGCCTTTAACACATGGAATTTAGTTGTGGATTCATACAACTACTATTTTAGCTTTGTGATCATGCAATTTCCATACAATTACATTTGACTAATGTTTATATAATGGAAAATTTTGATCTTGAGTAATGTGCTGAATTAGTGACATTTTGAACTGAAATTTGAATTGGTTAAAACCACATTAGAAAGGTTGAAATTAATTTAGACAAAGCAGAATATAAATTAAGGTAGTAACTGTAATAATAACTCATTATTATTCAGTATTTAAACAAAGGATGACAATCTGGCAAATACTGACAGACTGTTCCACAAATGAAGAGTATGATAAGCAAATCATGCAGATATTTTCCTCACCTTAAAAATACACGACAAGCCTGTACATCGAGACTACGGGGCACATGACAATATGTAAGGCTCAACAAGTTCCATAAGATAGTGAGTACACAATTATTATCATACCAAAAGCAAAACCTTGCTTTCAGCCCTCACAGGAACAAGGAACCAGTGAAGATATGCTACCATGGGAGTAATAATTGCAAGTTTCCTCGTTCGGTATGTAGTTCTTCCAGCATGTTAATTATGAAAGTCACACAAGCATGAGCCAATGTTTCTGTATCAGAGGTAAACAGGATTGGTCTAACCAATGTAATGTTCTGCAGATGAAAAGAGCAGGTTTGACACATCTAGTCAAAGGACAGTGTCAGATGGAAGATCACACCAAGGTTCATAACCCTTTCACCATGATGAATTACACAATCACCAAGAGGTAATGTGAGGGCCAAGACACTGCAGGTTTCCCTTTCTACCAATCACCTCAGCAGGTGATTTGATTGATGTTCAGGTGTCTCAGCAGATGATTTGATTGATGTTCAGGTGTCTCAGCAGATGATTTCATTGATGATCAGGTGTTCATGTTCTGTAGAGAAGCTCACCAGCAAACCCAGCTGCTGAGGTGATTGGTTGCAAGAAAAACCTGCACTGTCGTGGCCCTCGTTGCCCACCATGGTCTAGCAAGATGAAAAGCCATCATCTGGAAGGTTGAGTCCAAAAATGGAGGCAGAAAGGCATACAAGGAATAAGATACAATGGCATATATATATATATATATATATATATATATATATATATATATATATATATATATATATATATATATATATATATTTATTTAACCAGGTAGAAAAGTCATTTAGATTAAAACATCTTTTTCAAGAGTGACCTGGCCAAGACGGCAACACAAAAGCAAAGTAGTTACATCAAACACAACACAACACACACATTCAAAAAACAGAATTGCAATACCTAGTTACAAAACAACGCAATTACACAGTCCAGTTGTCCTTAACTCTCTGTCCTTTATGATTGTTTTAAATTCTCCCAAAGTTACAAGATGTGTCAATTTGAGGTCCTTCTGCAAAATGTTCCATGTGGACGGCGCAGCAACTTTAAAAGCCTTTTTGCCCAATTCAGTTCTGAATCTTGGGACCTGCATCAGTATAACGTCCTGAGAGTGCAGGCCTTAAGCGCTGAGGTTTCTACACATATATGAACACAAATATGAAGGCAGAAGTCCAAGAATACATCTATAGATAAAATCAGCCAATGAGAGCGTCTACGAACAGACAAGGATGAACAATGTGCAGCGGCATATGATGAGCAGTGATGTACATGATAACTGCAGCCAGTAATAAAACGTAAAGCACAATGGTATACAGCATCCAGTATCAATAAAAACTGATGAGGAGCATTCATAAAAAGTAAGTCTCCATAGTCCAACAAGGGCAGAAAGACTGTGGTGATCAGTTTTTTTTCTAGCTTGCAAAGAAAAACATGATTTATTTCTAAAAAAGAAACCCAGTTTCAATTTCAGTTTAAAAACAAGTTTATCAATATGCAATTTAAAAGACAAGTTCTCATCAATTAAGATGCCCAAGTATTTGTAAGATGTGACCGTTTCAATTTCTGCTCCATAAATGACATGGACCGGGGTGGGCAGTTACAAGAAGTACAAATAGTGGTAAACTGGGAAACTTAACTGTGTATAACCTTAATGAGAGTGCATGCCTACAGCAGAGTACATAGACCTGCTGAATATAAAAATACAAAATATGAAACTTATAGTTAATTGCAATAACATGTCTAAGGTAGTCACTAATAAACTGGAGATGTTGGTGGTGGCGAAGATGGTGATAAGTCGGAGGTGATTTGCGTGAGCCAGGAGGCTCGCCAGCACAAATACAACTCCCATCTCTGGATGAAGCTGCACCTTAAACAGAGAGGAAAAAACAGAATCAGGCATCAGAAAGACAAGAAATACTGTATAATTTGCCAGCATTAATCAACAAGAAAAACAGAAGAAATACTAAGGTGATCGCCGGCCACTAGCCCTAAGCTTCACTAAAAGACCCAGAATTTAGGTAAAGTTGAGGCCACGGCCTGCTCCAAGTACTAATAAAATGAATTAAAAGAGTAAAAAGCGTAAAACAAAACTAAGACAGTATGCTAGCCATACGAAAGGGAAAATAAGTGCGTCTTAAGTCTGGACTTGAAAGTTGCCACAGAATCGGACTGTTTTATTGACACAGGGAGATCATTCCACACAACAGGGGCACGATAAGAGAAAGCTCTATGACCCGCAGACTTCTTATTCACCCTAGGGACACAAAGTAGTCCTGCACTGTGAGAACGCAAAGCCCGGGCGAGTACGTAAGGTTTAATTAGGTCAGCTAGGTAGGGAGGTGCCAGTCCATGAACAATTTTATAGACTAGTAGCAGAACTTTAAAATCTGATCTCACTGGGACAGGAAGCCAGTGAAGGGATGCCAAAATGGGTGTAATGTGGTCAAACTTTCTGCTTCGTGTCAAAAGTCTGGCTGCAGCATTTTGAACCAATTGGAGAGCCCTAATGCTAGACTGTGGTAAACTAGAAAATAGAACACTGCAGTAGTCCAATCTAGAAGAGATAAATGCATGGATCAGGGTCTCAGCATCAGCCATGGACAGGATGGGATATATGCTGGTGGGCAGGCCTCATTTAAGGGGAGTACAGCTGTAGGTTTAAGCCACATTTCACATAACCCAATCATATCTAAGTGATGATCAATAATTAGATCATTAATCAACAATGATTTTGAGGACAGTGATCTTCTGTTAATGAGACCCAGATTAAGGACCACAGTGGGGTTGACAATTGAACTGTTTGGATTTAGGGGTGGTTCCAGAGTAGCATATATAAGATGCCTAGAAGTAGGTTTAGGTTTGAGATATTCCATGTGTGTTGTAGGTAGCAGACACGAAATCTTTGCTATTGCTGGAACAACTACTGGGCCATCCTCAATTTCAACATCATCCAATGTAGTAATGGGTATTAAGTTTGCAAAGCATATCCCTCTATGATTTTTATAGAGACGTCTACGGAAGCAGGCCACAGTCTCAACTTGTTGAATTTCCCTCCCTGGCAGACTGCACTATCACCATAGTAGATTTTCTGTACTAATTTCCCTGCTAAGATAATGGATTCCACACCCACATTTGTCACAAGCCTTGCAGGGTCTCTATTCACCTACTCCGTGGCCTGCTGTAAATTCCTCATGTTACCCTCCCCGTAGAGCTTTATCTATGTTCGCAGACAAGATGGTGGCGCCTTCCCAAGTAGGGTGGAGGCCGTCCAGCATCAGCAAGCCACAGCGGCCCCAGAACAAAGGCCAGTTATCAATAAAGCTAAAGCCTTGTTGTCTGCAAAATTGCACCAGCCACCTATTTAATGATGTCAGCCTACTAAACGCCTCATCAGTACCCCGGGAGGGGAGGGGACCAGAAACTATTAATCGATCATACAAATGTGATCCTTCTGTTCCTCTGCATATGACCCATGGTCATACATGTACAGTCATGAAATGACATGAACGAAGCAGTGCACTATTATCATGTCCACATTTGCTGGCCCCATGTGTCTAGGGAGCAGCGCGCCGAAGGACACCATGTCATGTGGACCATAGCTCACATGGGTGACGTAACATTCAGATCGCCAGCTGAGTGTACATATGATCAGATGGTCCTTTTCACATGGCACAGCCCGCTGATGTGCGCACTGTGTGATCGCTCCAACCAGTTACAAAGGTGATATGTGTTTTTATGTATTTCCACGTGAGGACAGCATGCTGATGCACACGCCTCACGGTGGAGTGTTTAAGGTAAACTCTGTCTCCAGTTGTGACTTGTGAGTCCACAGATCTCAACAGCTGCTGCTTGCAGAGACACGCCAACCTTTTTGATCAGCTCAAAGAACAAAGTGTCACTCTCTGTTCCTTTGTTCCGTGATTACTTATTTTATGTATTTATTATGTACACTCAACAAAAATATAAACGCAACACTTTTGGTTTTGCTCCCATTTTGTATGAGATAAACTCAAAGATCTAAAACTTTTTCCACATACACAATATCACCATTTCCTTCAAATATTGTTCACAAACCAGTCTAAATCTGTGATAGTGAGCACTTCTCCTTTGCTGAGATAATCCATCCCACCTCACAGGTGTGCCATATCAAGATGCTGATTAGACACCATGATTAGTGCACAGGTGTGCCTTAGACTGCCCACAATAAAAGGCCACTCTGAAAGGTGCAGTTTTATCACACAGCACAATGCCACAGATGTCGCAAGATTTGAGGGAGCGTGCAATTGGCATGCTGACAGCAGGAATGTCAATCAGAGCTGTTGCTCGTGTATTGAATGTTCATTTCTCTACCATAAGCCGTCTCCAAAGGCGTTTCAGAGAATTTGGCAGTACATCCAACCAGCCTCACAACCGCAGACCACGTGTAACCACACCAGCCCAGGACCTCCACATCCAGCATGTTCACCTCCAAGATCGTCTGAGACCAGCCACTCGGACAGCTGCTGAAACAATCGGTTTGCATAACCAAAGAATTTCTGCACAAACTGTCAGAAACCGTCTCAGGGAAGCTCATCTGCATGCTCGTCATCCTCATCAGGGTCTCGACCTGACTCCAGTTCGTCGTCGTAACCGACTTGAGTGGGCAAATGCTCACATTCGCTGGCGTTTGGCACGTTGGAGAGGTGTTCTCTTCACGGATGAATCCCGGTTCACACTGTCCAGGGCAGATGGCAGACAGCGTGTGTGGCGTCGTGTGGGTGAGCAGTTTTCTGATGTCAGTTGTTAAAGATTTTGTATATATGTTTATCACTGTTAAACATTTGTACCTTTGTCTTTGTTCTGATAAAATGTTATTGTGCTGTTTTACACCTGTCTTAAAGTAGCCCTGAGAATGTACTTGTTATTCAGCTTTGCTTTAGCATGCTGGGGTCAGTCTGAACTGGGAGTGAAGAGTTGGAGGTTGTTTTTGACTGTTGTAAATTTATGACCTTGTGCTGTGCAGTACAGGAACATTCCAAGCAGATGAAGAACAGATGATAAGTACAACAGACGAGCCTGCAAGAACAGGATGTGCTGACCTCCAATGATAAGATTAAACAAAAGTTTCTCCACGCAGCTGCAATCATTAGTATATGTGCCATAAGATGTTTTGTTTACGGGAAGAAACTTGTCTTGCGATGTTTCCCCCCACCCTTAGGACAAGTTTCTCAATGTGGGTAGAGCTTCTCCTAATAAAAAGAGTGAGCGTGTAGCAGTCCACAGTGCTCTCAGTGGTACTACGTGTACGGACTGTCTGCACTCCTCGCGAGCTAAAATTGACATTCTGTCTCACTGGTGTTTCTTGACTCTGTTTGTCTTATCAAGGTTTTAAGAATGTTTGGAGGCGAAAATACCCAACATTGACTGGGGGCTCGTCCGGGATCTCAACAACACCGGAGGTGTCCGGCGGAGGTCGTCAAGTCCAGAGGAAAATCCTTGGCCAAGGTCCGATCGATTGATCGTGTCTGCAATTGTCGACCGCCGTTGGCATCATCTGGTTGAAGAGATTTTCCAGAAGAAGACAGACAGGAGGTCGACTCAGTGAGTAGAATTTCTTTGTAACAGTACTGAGTGAGTGGTGATCAGATCACATAAACAGTTAAATTCCGCAAGCGATGGCGTAGAATCGTCTGTTAATGAAACACAGTTAAACTCTGCGAGGAGGTCGGACTCCTCTACGATGGCGAGGAACGCACGTAGTTAAATTCCGAAGGAGGGTGCGGACTCCTCTGTTTATATATGTGTACCGGTAGGGAATAAAAGTGTGAAAGTGTAATTCTTTGGACAAAGTAAGTGACAACCGTGTGTGGAAGCAGAGGCAAGTGATTCCGCTTCCTACGGGGAGGTGAAAGGAATCAACCACACGACGGACTGTTAAGTGTCACGTCCAAAGACAGTGAAAACTTCAGATTTAGAACACCCTAGGTGTGCCCCCGTCTGAAGTCCAAATTATAACAAGGAATAATAAAAATGGGGGGAAAGACGTCTAAAAAGAAAGAAAATTTATCAACTGACGACTGGAAATTTATGGAAGCAAAAAATCCAAAAGCAACAAAGAAATTGGAGACCTGGATAAATAAACATGACTTTGACGGACGACTGAACCTGACCAGTATTCAGAAACTGAAGAAGGAGTTAGAACAGGAACATAAAGGTGATGAGAAAAAGAAGCAGAAAATAGGGGCAGATTTAGTGGCATTTTGGGAGGAAGAAGCAGAGAACAGACAGAAAGGAGCAGAGAAACGAAGATTAGAGAAAGCTAGGGAAAAGAAAGGGGTAGGTAAGGCAGAGGAAGATGTAATAATTCAACATAAAGAACCTGAACAACCTCAGAAACCACCGACGGCTGGACCGTCGGCAACAACGCATTTGTACCCTCCTCTACCGGAGGATGATGATGTGCCGCCACCGCAGTATGATATGGCAGTGCGACCTAAAGTAAAAAGCGAAAAACAAGAAAAGCCACAAACACGCAGTCAAACAAAAGTGCCTACAGCTCCTCCCATGGAGGAACATAGTGACCGGGAAGGTGCCTATCCTTTGATAGAAGTACCAAATCCTCGTGCAGGAACAGCAGGACATCGACCAACCATGCTCGTATATCGAACATGGAATGCTGATGATATCAAAGCAGCAGTCGACATGATACCATCACCACATGTCGATATTGAAGGATTTATGCAAGACATAGAAAATATAAGAAATTCTTACCACCTCAATGGCGTTGAAGTCCAACAAGTATGGATGAAAGCATGTGGCCCTAAATGGAGTCAGGTACGCGGAGATTGGAATCCTGTAGACCAGGATGGCGTACCGGTGCCACATGATGATCCAGTCTTGCAAACACGAGTGGAAGCTATGATTACACGAGCAAAAGGTGTGTTAGGACCAAAAATAAATTATACTGAAATTACCAGGACAACTCAGAAAGAAGGAGAGCCATGGACAGAGTTTAAATGCAGATTTGAGAGTGTATTTAGGGTCCATAGTGGCATATTGCCAGGAACACCAGTGTATGAACAACAATTGAAAAACGCACTGATCCAGCACTCCAACAAGGATATAAAAGCTTGGATACAGAAACATTGGATTGAACTGCCAACAGGCACATTGGAAGAAACACACACCCACTGTTGTCATGCAGAAGAAGTCTTAAAGCAGAAGAAGACAGGAAACAGTGACAAAGGAGTGTATGTAGCACAAGGAGATGATGAAATATATTACCAACAGGGTAACTTAAGACAGCAGAAGCAGTGGAAACGCCCCCAAAAGCCATGGCAAAACAGACAAGGTGGACAGCCACAACGTCAAGGACCATGGCAACCACGACAGCAGCACAGACAGGGAGGGCCACCACGTGGTCCCCTGATTTGTTGGAACTGTGGAAGAGAGGGACATATGTCTAGAAATTGTCCGAATCCACCTGCTGATGGAGCAGCAGGAAGAGTTCCACAACGGAATAATCCTCCACAACCACAGTATCCACAATGACTAGATTCTATAATCCATGACACCGCTTCAGACAGCGAGTCTGAGTGCGACATGGATTTATGTGCCTTACTGGGAAATCCAGTACCAAAACCGGAAGTGACTTTGTTAGTAAATGGACGACCAGTGGTATTTCTTTGTGACACAGGAGCATGTAGAACCACATGCAATGACAACATACCTGCCCATAAATTAAGCAACGAAACCTTTAGGGTTCGCTCTGCAAATGGACAAACATCAGACGTCCCTATTACTAAACCCATAACCTTGGAAGATCCATTTGGAATGACGTGTACAATGCCATTGCTGAACATGCCACAGTGTCCCGTAAATCTTCTGGGACGAGACGGATTGACTGCATTGGGCTTGTCCATAATTGTGGAACAAGGGAAATTAGTTGTTAAGCGCACAGGAGGTGTTAACATGGTGAGAGAAGAAATCGATGACCCCACATTCCACTATTACTATACATTTGACATTTCTGAAGAAGATGCTGCAGGATGGGGGTAAAGATGTCGTCTTGCAAGCGACAGCCCTACTGAAACATCCTGAACAAAAGATGTCGCCACCTGACCTGCATGTCACAATGTGGCACAAAGACACTCCAGGTCCTGATGGTGACTATGAAAACAAACTGAAAGACATTTCATCTGTGAAGCTGACAATGACAGATTTGATTCATGATGGCAATTCAACAGCTGTCATAACCGTGACAGGTGCCACTGAAGATATATTGAAATTAAGACTCACAGGCATGTCACTACATGTGTCACTTTGTAAACCATATTTGGCTGAGTGGCAAGATTTAGGTGTAATGACCATGACAGCACTATCAGTAACTGATTGGGGCAAAGTGGGACCACACACTGAGTACAGCCCTTCAACAAAATTGTACAAAATTCCAGTTAATGTGTCTCTGTTATTGAAGGCAGGAACACATATTGATGTGTCCACTTCGCAGTCCTGAGTGTTTCAGTTGAGTCCTGAAGAAGATGATCTTCTTTCTTCAGTACCATCAGGATTGTGGACAACAGGTCCTTCAGACGTAGGACTGATTAAAAATGCACAACCTGTAGTTATAAGACCAAAAACAGAATACAGACCATGTGTAAGACAGTATCCGTTGAAACCTGATGCAATTGAAGGAATCAGACCAGTAATAGAGGATTTGTTAGCAGCAGGAGTAATAGTACCATGTCCAGATTCACCATGTAACACACCCATATTTCCTGTAAAAAAGGCTCTGCCCTCAGTAGGATGGAGAATGATACAGGATCTCCAAGCTGTAAATGCTGCTGTAGTAAAAAGAGCTCCATGTGTTCCAGATCCGCACACACTGTTAAATTCATTAAGACCAAATTCTAGTTGTTTCTCTGTAATAGATATCAGTAATGCATTTTTCTCTGTACCAGTGGACCCAGATAGTCAGTTCTGGTTTGCTTTTACCTTTAAAGGACAATGATATACATTTACCAGATTACCGCAGGGTTATGCAGAGAGTCCAACTATTTATTCTCAAGTCATGTCAGCATGTTTAGCCAATTTCGTTCCACCGGCAGATAGCCAACTATTAGTGTATGTTGATGACATTTTGATTGCTTCTGACACACGAGAAAACTGCATAACTGACACAGTAGCATTATTGTGTTTCTTATTTGATAATGGCCACAAAGTGAGTAAAAACAAAGTTCAGTTGTGTAGGGATAAAGTAAAATATTTAGGACATGAATTATCAGCCACAGGGCGTACTATCCTGTCTGACAGGAAGGAAGCGATTTTACATGCTCCAAAACCACAAACCAAAAAACAGATGATGTCATTTCTTGGACTGACTAATTACTGCAGGGCATGGATCCCTTGCTATGCAGAACTGACTAGTCCACTTTCTGATTTGATATACAAAGATGATATTTCAATGTCAACCGTGTTGGAATGGAACAAAGATGCTGAAGAAGCTTTTGTGAAAGTGAAACAAACATTAGTGTCATCCACAGTTTTGGCACTACCGGATTATAGTAAACCATTCATTCAAACAGTAGATTGTAAGAATAAGTTCATGACTAGTGTTTTGGTACAAGCATATGGTTCAAAATTAAGGCCAGTCGCCTACTACTCATCTAAACTGGATGCAGTGGCAAGTGCTCTACCACCATGTGTGCGAGCTGTTATTGCAGCCTCCATGGCTGTTCAAAGTAGCAGTAATGTTGTTCTATTCCATCAGCTGACATTGAAAGTTCCACATGCAGTTTCAGCACTTCTGCTGCAAACAAGCATGACCTTCTTATCTCCAGCAAGACATCTTTCGTGTATGTCGTTACTATTATCACAACCACATCTTACTGTAGAACGGTGTACAACATTGAATCCGTCGACATTGATACCTTTACCTGAGGATGGTGAACCGCACAATTGTCTCGATGTAACAACAGTTTGTATGAAGGCTCGCGCTGATCTACTGGATACGCCCATCCCACACAGTACAATTGTGTATGTGGATGGTTCCTCCACTAAAAATGCTTATGGACAAACACAATCTGGATATGCTGTTGTCACAAATTCAGAAGTATTGGATTCTACTTCATTGCCATCGTCATTCTCAGTGCAAGCAGCTGAATTAGTTGCTTTAACTGCAGCTTGTCATTTGTTTAAAGGAAAAGCTGTGACAATCTATACGGACAGCCAGTACGCTTTCAGCACAGTGCATGTGTTTGCAAAATTGTGGGAAGAGCGTGGGATGGTGACGTCATCTGGAAAACCGGTGACTCATGCCACTCTTTTAACAGCACTACTGAAAGCTGTGCAGTTACCACAGAACATTGCTATATGCAAATGTGCGGCTCACACCAAAGGCGCTGATGTAGTCTCACAAGGAAATGATTTCGCTGACAAAACCGCAAAGGCAGCAGCAGCTTCTTCTATTTTTGTTGTACAGGAAACCACTCCAGATTTGCATTTAGGTCACACACTGCTTGCTGACATGCAACAACAGGCACCTGAAAAGGAAAAACAAATGTGGTTAAACAAAGGAGCTACATTCGCAAATGATTTGTACTTATGACCACAAAAGAAACCCATATTGCCAAAAAATATGTTTAAATGGGCAGCTATCATGAGCCATGGCATGATGCATGTCTCATCAGGGGGTATGTTATCGCAATTACAATCTATTTTTTGTCTTTATGGGTTTGATGCATATGCAAAACAGCATTGTAGAGCATGCATGACATGTGCAAAACACAACTCACAAGGCAATTTGAGACCCCAAAGAGGCAAATTTCCAACACCACAATATCCCTTTCAAGTGATTCATATGGATTATATACAGTTGAGTAAACATGAAGGGAAGGAATTTTGTTTAGTCATAATTGATGCCTTCTCAAAATGGGTAGAATTGTTCCCCACAAAACATGCAGATGCACTTACAGTGGCTAAAGCATTGTGCAAAGACATCATTCCACGATTTGGAATACCAGAAACAGTCTATTCAGATAATGGAGCGCACTTTGTTAATACAATAGTGCAATATGTAGGAGAAGCGCTACAGATTAATCTCAAAAATCACTGTGCTTATCATCCACAAAGTGCCGGATTAGTGGAAAGGATGAATGGGACAGTAAAAAACAGACTTAGAAAGACAATGGAGGAAACAGGTAGACCATGGACACATTGTATAGATTTGGTGAAGATGTACATAAACATAACTTGTACCACGGGTTTGACACCTTATGAAACATTGTTTGGAAGAAAATATTGACTACCATATTATGGGCAAATTTGGGATGTACCTGAGGAAGCCAATTTGGCGGATTACATGAGGAAGATGTTAGAAAGACAACGAGGGAGAGTTTCAAACACTGATGATCCCATTTCTCCACAGGATGACCCTAAAGTGGTACCTGGAGACTGGGTGTTGATAAGAAGCATCAAGAGAAAACACTGGCATTCACCTAAGTGGGAAGGGCCCCATCAAGTACTACTCACAACACCCACAGCTTTGAAAATTGGGGAAAGAAGTACATGGATTCATTTAACTCACTGTAAGAAAGTCATTTCTGCAGACACAGACAAACAGTAAGAACAGTAGGATAAGACTAGTAATAGTGTGTGAGCTTGGTGTTAAGATCCAGGTTAGACACGAAAGCTAGCAGAAGACATTAAGAAACCACTGTTCTGAACATAGGTGTGCTGTAGTGTGTAGAAATGGCGAAAGTAAAAAACAAAAAGAACGAGGGTTCCTGGACCCCATGGACAGTCCTTATCATGCTACTTTTCTTTTTCGGATTGGGCTTATTATTAAAAGCCATAAGCACAGGACACGATAATAAGGGACACATCAACAAACTAAATAGGCCAAAAAGAGAGGACAAAGACCCCAATCCACTTATACCTGTAGGGCATCGATGTAGTAAACAAAGAGCATATCAATTTGGTGTACAGGCCTGCTTTCCCCAAAATGCTTCAGTAGTAATCAAAGTCCCTTTTACATCCTTGACACGGACACAGGATGACCAACAGGGATCATGGTATAGTGGCTATGATTGGTATATGACAAATGATCAACAGGATAAGAGATGGGAGACCTTGGTGGCAGATAGGTATGACAGATGGACGCCTAGTTGGGCACAAACCGGGTGGGCTAAGTACCAAAGCCGATTTCTTAAAATGTATCAAACAAAGGATAGCTTGCTGATTGTAGTGGATACAAAAAACAAATCCATAATCCCACCAGGAACACCGGATTCAGAATGTTGGTTGTTTTTGTTGTGGGTCCACAAAACAGGGTCTGACCCCTACTTCTCCCTGATATTGTGTGAAGATAATATCACGGCTACAGCTAACAAGATGTTAAAGCAACCAGTTATGACTGATCTCAGCAGGACAAAGGGTGCATCCATAAGAAGTACAAAAGACATGAAAACAGATGACTGGTTCCTAGTAACTACAGGAATTAGTGGACAAAATAACAATTGGCTTTTAATGGCAGAACAAGCAGGACTAGCTACAAAGAAGGACTGTGTTGTATGTATGGGACCCAGACCTATATTACAGGTAATACCGGCAGCATTACCCAAAGACTGTCTGTTGACTGTAATGATGCAGACATACATTGCAGCAAACAACAATTGTTCTAAGTGGGACAAGATCTATCCATTGACCAAATTGACTAAGATTAAACCTTTATTTTCAAGCAAAGTTGGGCATGCTAACCATACATGTGTAAACTTGACAGGGACAAGTAAGACTTTGGGTAGCTTAAACCACACTGCCTGGTGTAAGGATGTGGTCCATAGTAATTCCACATTCAAACCTGTCAGTAGGAGTGATGTATGGTGGTGGTGTGGTGATAACAGAATTTTTGACAGACTGCCAAGAAATGTGTCAGGTTATTGTGCATTTATATCATTATTGTTACCAGTTAAAGCCATACCCATGACACCTGAAGAAGTCATGACATATACAGCCTCTCTCATTCCTGAAGACTGGCAGAAAGGCATAACCAGACATAGAGTAAAAAGAGATTGGAAAGGAGTGGGAGATCCAACATATATTGATGCGATAGGAGTCCCCAGAGGAGTGCCTGACGAGTATAAACTGGCTGATCAGATAGCAGCTGGATTGGAATCCTCCATCTGTTGGTGGTGTTCAATTAATAAGAACGTGGACAGAATAAACTACATCCACTACAATGTACAGAAATTAGGAAATTGGACTGAGGAAGGATTTAAGGCTGTCCATTCACAGTTAGAAGCCACGTCCCTTATGGCCTTCCAGAACCGTATTGCTCTGGATATGTTGTTGGCAGAAAAAGGAGGTGTTTGTGCCATGTTCGGAGAACAATGCTGCACATTCATTCCCAACAACACAGCTGCAGATGGCAGCCTCACTCAAGCCATCGACGGTCTGAGGACGTTGAACAGGAAGATGAAAGAGCACAGTGGAGTAAACACCGAAGGCTGGGATTGGTGGCTGGAAGGGATGGGAAAATGGAGGTCTTTGATTTCTTCACTATTAGTGTCTATAGCAGTGTTTGCTGCGATTCTGACATTGTGTGGATGTTGTTGTATTCCGTGTGTACGTGGACTTATTAATCGAATGATCACAACAGCAATAGGGCCAGGAATGCCCACTTCAGCTACATACCCTCTCCTTGGATCTGAAGCCGAGGACAATGACGAGGATGAAGATGACCACAATGATGACTGGGAGCAAGGAGTTCATGATCTTTTCCCTGACCAAACTAAGTATGATGACCCAGACACCGATGATGATGAAGACGATGACATAACCTCTGGGGTGTAAGCCTGTAGAACATACCATGATGAACCTCTTAGTGAAAATCTCGCAAAAGAAGTGCTAAGCTAGGTGATAACTACTATATGTTTAACAGGCGATAAATAGGAGGGAAATGTTAAAGATTTTGTATATATGTTTATCACTGTTAAACATTTGTACCTTTGTCTTTGTTCTGATAAAATGTTATTGTGCTGTTTTACACCTGTCTTAAAGTAGCCCTGAGAATGTACTTGTTATTCAACTTTGCTTTAGCATGCTGGGGTCAGTCTGAACTGGGAGTGAAGAGTTGGAGGTTGTTTTTGACTGTTGTAAATTTATGACCTTGTGCTGTGCAGTACAGGAACATTCCAAGCAGATGAAGAACAGATGATAAGTACAACAGACGAGCCTGCAAGAACAGGATGTGCTGACCTCCAATGATAAGATTAAACAAAAGTTTCTCCACGCAGCTGCAATCATTAGTATATGTGCCATAAGATGTTTTGTTTTACGGGAAGAAACTTGTCTTGCGATGTTTCCCCCCACCCTTAGGACAAGTTTCTCAATGTGGGTAGAGCTTCTCCTAATAAAAAGAGTGAGCGTGTAGCAGTCCACAGTGCTCTCAGTGGTACTACGTGTACGGACTGTCTGCACTCCTCGCGAGCTAAAATTGACATTCTGTCTCACTGGTGTTTCTTGACTCTGTTTGTCTTATCAAGGTTTTAAGAATGTTTGGAGGCGAAAATACCCAACATCAGTGTTGTGGATCGAGTGGCCCATGGTGGCAGTGGGGTTATGGTATGGGCAGGCATCTGTTATGGACGAAGAACACAGGTGCATTTTATTGATGGCATTTTGAATGCACAGAGATACCGTGACGAGATCCTGAGGCCCATTGTTGTGCCATACATCCAAGAACATCACCTCATGTTGCAGCAGGATAATGCACGGCCCCATGTTGCAACGATCTGTACACAATTCTTGGAAGCTGAAAATGTCCCAGTTCTTGCATGGCCGGCATACTCACCGGACATGTCATCCATTGAGCATGTTTGGGATGCTCTGGACCAGCGTATACTTCAGCTTGACAACCTGATCAACTCTATGCGAAGGAGATGTGTTGCACTGCATGAGGCAAATGGTGGTTACACCAGATACTGACTGGTATCCCCCCTAATAAAACAAAACTGCACCTTTCAGAGTGGCCTTTTATTGTGGGCAGTCTAAGGCACACCTGTGCACTAATCATGGTGTCTAATCAGCATCTTGATATGGCACCCCTGTGAGGTGGGATGGATTATCTCAGCAAAGGAGAAGTGTTCACTATCACAGATTTAGACTGGTTTGTGAACAATATTTGAGGGAAATGGTGATATTGTGTATGTGGAAAAAGTTTTAGATCTTTGAGTTCATCTCATACAAAATGGGAGCAAAACCAAAAGTGTTGCATTTATAGTTTTGTTGAGTGTAATTATGTATGCAGTTATTGTAGTATTTATTTTTATACTTCTGGCTGTGTTCTCTGTGTTTTTAATTTAACACATCATGTGCACTGAGCTGCTTTCAGCTGAAACTGATGAGAGCATGAGCCCGCCCACACATGTGCATTGCTGGAGTATTTTTCATATTGTTGATGGCAAGACATACGAGGTCTGTTAGAAAAGTATTGGACCTTTTTATTTTTTGCAAAAACCTAATGGATTTGAATCACGTGTGCTTGCATGAGCAAACCTTGAACCTTTGTGCGCCTGTCGTGAACTTTTTCACGCCAGTGAAAAAGTCACCGGATTAGCAATCCGGTGACTATCCGAGAAATTGTGGAAGAGGTGGGCAAGTTACAGCATGTCCTGTGAGACTTCAACACGGAGGCGCTTTTGCTCCGCCATTAGCAGCAGCATGAATTTCACCGCCACTCATTTCATGGCCAAATCTTCTGTCACAGTGGAATGTACCGAAAAAGTGCTGATGTCCACCTCTTCTGCACTTTCTCGGATAGTCACACGATGGTCCCGCATCAACACAGCGTTCACTTTGGAATGATCTGGTCATTTCAGCATGTTGATGGCCGACCGGAGCGTGGCTCGCTCTCCACCGTTGTGCGGACATCTTTAAAGCGGTTGTACCGCTCCTTAATCTGTGTGATGCCCATAGCATCATCACTGAAAGCCGTCCGAATCATCCGAATGGTTTCCACCTGGCTGTTGCCCAGTTTCTGGCAAAATTTGATGCGGCGCTGCTCCAGTCATTCCGTCTTTTTCCTCGAAATGAAAATCCGCCGAGTGCACAACACACGTCCCACACAAAGGCTGCTTACCAGGAAATGATGCAATCGACAGGCGTGAAAAAGTTCACGCATGCGCACGAAGGTTCAAGGTTTGCTCATGCAAGCACACGTGATTCAAATCCATCAGGTTTTTGCAAAAAATAAAAAGGTTTGATACTTTTCTAACAGACCTCGTATGTCTTGAGAGTTGTGAGATGCGCCATCATCCATCAGCCGTCCAGATGCGCGCAGCGCCGCACAGTGATCACACTGTAGCCATGTCAGCAGCATCTGACAATGTTCAATCATGGCGTTGGGGGGATGATGACACACCCCTCATGACATCTGGAGCTGATGGTGGCAGCAGACTTAAAAAACAAAACAAAAAAAAACAAAACAAGGAGTGACAAGGTTACAACAAAACACAGATACAATAACTGCTGAAGATAATGTTCTGCAGAGTTTTTAGGCCAAGTTACCACAGAGAGAACTACAAGGATGGAGTGAAGAGCCGGGCTTGAAATACTGTGACGAGTGATTGATTGCAGGTGTTGCAACTGCCACAGGTGTGTCCAATTTACTCCACTGTCAAAACAAGGAGGGAAGAGAGAAAGCACAGCCGCAGAACCCAATCACACCTTCAGTTGTTGCTTATTTGTGGGTCTTTTTTCCTTCAGTTTTTTTTTCATGAAGTGAAAAGAATATCACGCCACTGGGTCCATGATTGTTTGGGCCATTGAAGAATCTTACATTGATTTGCCTTGAGTTCTTGGATTACTTTGATAACATGTTTTGAGTGATTTCTGCACTATGATACTTCATCTTATCAGTTTGGCAGCATTTGGCTGAATATGAGTTGAGAAGATAGCCTGATATAATTCAAAGTTCATTATGTTGCTTCAATCAATGGTCACATCAGCAAGCCAGTTCCACTGGCCATAACACCACCTCCACCATGTCTGACAGATGATGTGGTAGACTTCTGATCATAAGCCATTACTTTCCTTCAACATACTCATCTGTTCCCATCATTCTATCATTCTTGGTTTCATCTGTCAAAGAAATCTTTATTAGAGGTTTTCTGGCAAAGTCTAACAATGTACCATGATGTTTATTTGGCCACTCCTAAAGTTTTTACTATATATCTGTGTGATAAATTTTATGTACCACAAGCGTAATTATGACGTCTTTTATTTGCATCATGTCTTATCATAGAGCTCTAAAGAACACCTATTAAACGTAACACTTGTAATTAACCCCAGACCTTGTAACTGCTTATTTTACAATTGTCCAATTATTTATGACCTCCAAAAATGGGAGAACTACGTATAAAATGGCTGTAATTCCTTAATGTTTAATATGACACTTTTGTTAAACTCCTTGATTTAAAGCTGTAATTCTTAACCACAAGCACATCTGTTAACTCCATTGCATTAGTGAACACAGGCAAAATTATCATAAAAGCATTAATGACTCAGAGCTCATCCAGTTTTATTCTCTGAAGTATTTCCTCAAATTATGTGCTTGAAAAAAATTATATACTGTCAATACAAAAACCTGACACCAATAACTGTAATTATTCAGAATCCTTTTAGCATTACGTTATGTTGTAACTGCTTCTTTGACTCAAACATGAAATAGGTATAATGTTTATAACAGTGTGTAAACTATCTTAGGGGAGCATATCATCTTAAATCTGTAAACAAGCAGATGATATCTATTTGCCGTGAGTTCTTCCTTAAAATATCAATGATCTCACTCATCTCTCACTGTTTACAGATCTCTGGCAATACATCCCCTCCACCCCACTGTGTTAGGGTAGGCTCCACCCTTCCTCTTTTGTCAGCAGGATTTGCGATCATCTGTACTCAGTGGTGGGCACAGTTCCACTAATCTGCTAACCGATAACCGATAATTATCAAAGCTAAGGTTGGGGGAAGGAGCAGGGTTAGGTTATGGTTAAGGTTAGGGTTGGGGGTAGGAGTAGGGTTAGTAATAGTGAGTTAAAAAACCCTATCACGAAAATTTGACTCATTTCGTGACAGGAGCACGAAAAAAACAAAAAAACAAAAACGTGAGACCAGGCTGTTTAGTGACTGTGTGGCCATTGTTCTTCACACTGCCAAGAACACTGCCATCTACTGGATGGCCAGTAGATGGCAATTTTCCCATAATGCACTGCAGCACGTGTCTGTACTCTGTAAGTGCTAAAACCTTCAAAATTAGTGCATTACTTTAAAACTAAAACATATAGCTGATATTTTCACTTTGTAAAATGACAGAGGTGACGTTAATTAAATAATTTGTCTGGAATCAGTTTGTTTAAAATTTTAACCATAAGTCAAAACTGTCTGCCTGTGGACTTCCGGTGATGTCATGATGGAGTAAAGAGTCTGATTCCATAGCTCTGGGGAAAGAGCCCAAAACTAGTCAAAAAGTCTATATTTTTATCCGCAAATTGACAAAAAATATTACAAACTATGTCTACAACTCAAGAACAAACAGAAAACAAACACAGGAGCATCAAAAAAAGGGACAAACAGGAACACGCCGAGGAAGAAGCTTTCGATGTAAGCAAGCCCGAAGGCAACATGGCGTTAAGGAGGAGTTAAGAAACTTCAGTAAAGAACATGCGGAGGCCTCTAAAGACACCAAGGCTACCCTGGCAAGGATGGAGATAACTCTAAAAGATGCGGTAGACCGTATGGATAAGCTTGAGAAGGAGGTGGTTAATATACAGCAGAAAGTGAGTGAAATTGAGGACCACCTGCAGCATAATGAGAGAGCCATCCATCACATGTTACAGCAACAAGTCCTACTGTTTGCAAAATGTGAGGACCTTGAGTCAATCAATCAATCAATCAATCAATCAATCAATCAATCAATCAATCAATCAATCAATCAATCAATCAATTTTATTTATATAGCACCAAATCACAACAAACAGTTACCCCAAGGCGCTTTATATTGTAAGGCAAGGCCATACAATAATTACGTAAAAACCCCAATGGTCAAAACGACCCCCTGTGAGCAAGCACTTGGCGACAGTGGGAAGGAAAAACTCCCTTTTAACAGGAAGAAACCTCCAGCAGAACCAGGCTCAGGGAGGGCAGTCTTCTGCTGGGACTGGTTGGGGCTGAGGGAGAGAACCAGGAAAAAGACATGCTGTGGAGGGGAGCAGAGATCAATCACTAATGATTAAATGCAGACTGGTGCATACAGAGCAAAAAGAGAAAGAAACAATCAGTGCATTATGGGAACCCCCCAGCAGTCTAAGTCTATAGCAGCATAACTAAGGGATGGTTCAGGGTCACCTGATCCAGCCCTAACTATAAGCTTTAGCAAAAAGGAAAGTTTTAAGCCTAATCTTAAAAGTAGAGAGGGTGTCTGTCTCCCTGATCCGAATTGGGAGCTGGTTCCACAGGAGAGGAGCCTGAAAGCTGAAGGCTCTGCCTCCCATTCTACTCTTACAAACCCTAGGAACTACAAGTAAGCCTGCAGTCTGAGAGCGAAGCGCTCTATTGGGGTGATATGGTACTATGAGGTCCCTAAGATAAGATGGGACCTGATTATTCAAAACCTTATAAGTAAGAAGAAGAATTTTAAATTCTATGCTAGAATTAACAGGAAGCCAATGAAGAGAGGCCAATATGGGTGAGATATGCTCTCCCCTTCTAGTCCCCGTTAGCACTCTAGCTGCAGCATTTTGAATTAACTGAAGGCTTTTCAGGGAACTTTTAGGACAACCTGATAATAATGAATTACAATAGTCCAGCCTAGAGGAAATAAATGCATGAATTAGTTTTTCAGCATCACTCTGAGACAAGACCTTTCTAATTTTAGAGATATTGCGTAAATGCAAAAAAGCAGTCCTACATATTTGTTTAATATGCGCTTTGAATGACATATCCTGATCAAAAATGACTCCAAGATTTCTCACAGTATTACTAGAGGTCAGGGTAATGCCATCCAGAGTAAGGATCTGGTTAGACACCATGTTTCTAAGATTTGTAGGGCCAAGTACAATAACTTCAGTTTTATCTGAGTTTAAAAGCAGGAAATTAGAGGTCATCCATGTCTTTATGTCTGTAAGACAATCCTGCAGTTTAGCTAATTGGTGTGTGTCCTCTGGCTTCATGGATAGATAAAGCTGGGTATCATCTGCGTAACAATGAAAATTTAAGCAATGCCGTCTAATAATACTGCCTAAGGGAAGCATGTATAAAGTGAATAAAATTGGTCCTAGCACAGAACCTTGTGGAACTCCATAATTAACCTTAGTCTGTGAAGAAGACTCCCCATTTACATGAACAAATTGTAATCTATTAGATAAATATGATTCAAACCACCGCAGCGCAGTGCCTTTAATACCTATGGCATGCTCTAATAAATTTTATGGTCAACAGTATCAAAAGCAGCACTGAGGTCTAACAGAACAAGCACAGAGATGAGTCCACTGTCTGAGGCCATAAGAAGATCATTTGTAACCTTCACTAATGCTGTTTCTGTACTATGATGAATTCTAAAACCTGACTGAAACTCTTCAAATAGACCATTCCTCTGCAGATGATCAGTTAGCTGTTTTACAACTACCCTTTCAAGAATTTTTGAGAGAAAAGGAAGGTTGGAGATTGGCCTATAATTAGCTAAGATAGCTGGGTCAAGTGATGGCTTTTTAAGTAATGGTTTAATTACTTATTTCCTCTCCAACTTACAGGTTATCTGCTTTAAGCTGTGAGTTTGTGAGTTATACCACGGAGTCAGGCACTTCTGATTTAAAGCTCTCTTTTACAGAGGAGCTACAGCATCTAAAGTTGTCTTCAATGAGGATGTAAAACTATTGACGAGATACTCTATCTCACTTACAGTGTTTAGGTAGCTACTCTGCACTGTGTTGGTATATGGCATTAGAGAACATAAAGAAGGAATCATATCCTTAAACCTAGTTACAGCGCTTTCTGAAAGACTTCTAGTGTAATGAAACTTATTCCACTGCTGGGTAGTCCATCAGAGTAAATGTAAATCAATCAATCAATCAATTTTTTTTATATAGCGCCAAATCACAACAAACAGTTGCCCCAAGGCGCTTTATATTGTAAGGCAAGGCCATACAATATTTATGTAAAACCCCAACGGTCAAAACGACCCCCTGTGAGCAAGCACTTGGCGACAGTGGGAAGGAAAAACTCCCTTTTAATAGGAAGAAAATGTAAATGTTATTAAGAAATGATCAGACAGAAGGGAGTTTTCAGGGAATACTGTTAAGTCTTCAATTTCCATACCATAAGTCAGAACAAGATCTAAGATATGATTAAAGTGGTGGGTGGACTCATTTACATTTTGAGCAAAGCCAATTGAGTCTAATAATAGATTAAATGCAGTGTTGAGGCTGTCATTCTCAGCATCTGTGTGGATGTTAAAATCGCCCACTATAATTAGTCGAGAGCAAGGCTCAATAACTTGTGCATATATGGTATAAAAGAAGGCAAAGAGAAAAATGATACCATTCCGTTCATAACTGACGTTATCCGCACCTCACTCAATCTTCCAGCAGACATGGATCTGGCACAACCGAGATCAATTACTGTCAAATTTCTGAATTACAGAGTGAAGGAGAAAGTTCTTCAAGAGGCGTAGAAAGGTCCTGAAGTCATATATCAGGGTCAAAGAATGTTCAGTGACCAGGACTACACCGCAGAGGTAAAGAGAAAATACAAACAAGTACAGGGTGTTATTAAACAACTCCAAGAGGAGAAAATAAAAGCTGGGTCACCATTCCCGGCACAGCTGAGAATCTACTTGGACCATGGAACGAAGACGCTCTCTACACTGACGGAAGCAGCGCTGACCCTCAAGGAGAAGGGAATATGCATCAAGGTGGATGAAAAAGAGGACATCTGGCACAGACTGTTATGCACCGGCTGGGGCACTGCATCCAGGGTCACTGCTGGAGATGCTGCACTGAGCGTCGCAGACCTACAAGCGTTTGTGCAAGCTGACGAATAATGAAAGATTGAGTTTTGGACAACAACATCAGAGATATGCAGATGGTAAAGTATGAACAGACAATTAGATTACTTAATACACACACACACACACACACACACACACACACACACACACACACACACAAGCCACAAGCCTTGCAGGGTCTCTGTTCACCTACTCCGTGGCCTGCTGTAAATTCCTCATGTTACCCTCCCTCCCGACAGGCGTGAAAAAACTCACACAGACCTCGTATATACAGTGAGGAAAATAAGTATTTGAACACCCTGCGATTTTGCAAGTTCTCCCACTTAGAAATCATGGAGGGGCCTGAAATTTTGATCTGAGGTGCATGTTCACTGTGAGAGACATAATGTAAAAAAAAAAAAAATCCAGAAATCACAATGTATGATTTTTTAAAATAATTTATTTGTATGTTACTGCTGCAAATAAGTATTTGATCCCCTGCCAACCAGCAAGAATTCTGGCTCACACAGACCTGTTAATTGTTCTTTAAGAAGCCCTCTTATTCTGCACTCTTTACCAGTATTAACTGCACCTGTTTGAACTTGATACCTGTATAAAAGACACCTGTTCACACACTCAATCAATCACACTCCAACCTGTCCACCATAGCTAAGACCAAAGAACTGTCTAAGGACACCAGAGACAAAACTGTAGACCTGCACAAGGCTGGGATGGACTACAGGACAACAGGCAATCAGCTTGGTAGAAGGCAACAACTGTTATGATTATTTATGAGAAAGTGGAAGAAACACAAGATGACTGTCAGTCTCAATTGGTCTGGGATTCCATGCAACATCTCACTTTGTGGGGTAAGGATGATTCTGAGAACGCTCAGAACTATGCAGGCGGACCTGGTCAATGACCTGAAGAGAGCTGGGACCACAGTCACAAAGATTACATTAGTAACACATGATGTTGTCATGATTTAAAATCCTGCAGGGCAGCAAGGTCCCCCTGCTCAAGCCAGCACATGTCCAGGCACATTTGAAGTTCACCAGTGACCATCTGGATGATCCAGAGGAGGCATGGGAGAAGGTCATGTGGTCAGATGAGATTAGAATAGAGCTTTTCGGAATCAACTCCACTTACCATCTTTAGAGGATGAGAACAACCCCAAGAAAACCATCCCAACCATGAAGCATGGGGGTGGAAACATCATACTCTCCTTCCCTCGGTAAGAGCATTGAAGATGGGTCATGGCTGGGTCTTCCAGCATGACAATGACCCCAAACACACAGCCAGGGCAACTAAGGAGGGGCTCTGTAAGAAGCATTTCAAGGTCCTGCCTGGCCAGTCTCCAGACCTGAACTCAAAAGAAAATCTTTGGAGGGAGCTGAAACACCAAACGTGAAAGATTTGGAGAAGATCTGTATGGAGGAGTAGACCAAAATCCCTGCTGCAGTGTGTGCAAACCTGGTGAAAAACTACAGGAAACATTTGACCTCTGTAATTGCAAACAAAGGCTACTGTACCAAATATTAACATTGATTTTCACAGGTGTTGAAATACTTATTTGCAGCAGTAACATACAAATAAATTATTAAAAAAAAATCATACATTGTGATTTCCTGATTTTTTTTTTTTTTTTTTTTTTAGATTATGTCTCTCACAGTGGACATGCACTGAAGATGAAAATTTCTGGCCCCTCCATGATTTCTAGGAGAACTTGCAAAATTGCAGGGTGTTCAAATACTCCTCACTGTGTGTGTGTGTGTGTGTGTATATATATATATATATATATATATATATATATATATATATATATATATATATATATATATATATATATATATATATATATATATATATCAGAGGCGATTGCTCTAAGACTGCAAGGGAAGCTCAGCTTCCCCTAAAATGTCAAAAAATAAGTGATCAAATATATACTGTTGTGTGTACATGTCATTGACTAAATATGCGCTACAATGCGCTCAACTTTTGTTCAGAATCAGCTTCTTATCACTGGTAACAACGCGGCTTTCCTCTCTCACTCATTCCCGCAGCTTCACAGTGCTTTAAACAGTGTGGACGCTGAGCGTCCACAGAGTTCAATAGCGAAGCAAAGACTGCAGGGAAATGGGACGAGTCATTGGATAAATGCTGGGCTTTGTCCCACCCATCGGACGCTCAGCGTGTCTGGGGGTCTATGGGGCAGTGGGCTGGCCTCGGCCGGCCCGGAAGCTCAGCTTCTGCATGATGATTGGATGATCTGTCTGAGGCTGAATCCCTTTTTGATTGACAGCGAAATGAGCCAATCAGCGATCTTTTGGTGTAAACATCCGTGGGAGCATTTTTTAATTTTCATTCTGTTCTGAGTTGAACCGGAGACTTTCCTAATCCTCTTAGCGGCATTTTCTTTGTTAAAAATGACTAGGGACAAATCAAGCTTCTATTTCTGGTGTTTTTTTGTTTTGTTTTTTTGTAGCTGCTTGTGTTTGGAGACTGACTTCTATCACTCTTCCTGACTTCTATCACAGTTTCTGTCCCTACCGAGCAGCGGGTGCTGCTGAGCTCCTCCACCGTCACAAAGCACTCACAGGCGGACAAACTTCACACTAGCCTCGCGCCAGTCCCAGCTAGCGAGCTAGCTGGGTAGGAAGCTGCACATAATGGCAGACAATTTGAATGTTGTGGACCAGATTTTGGTGAAGCCATTTGATAGTCTTCCTTATGAAGAAAAACTTAGAGTTAAACAGCAGGGCAGATCAACTCCTCAGATTAATTTGGTGCAAAAGGTGGGGAAAAGTAACAGGTCTTTTTAGCTGTCCTGGTATGACAAAGTGAGCTGGCTGCCTGGAAGTGCTGTAACAAATAACATGTACTGTTGGCCATGCCTCTTGATGAAACCATCTCAGGGATGTGTTGTCTGGTTAAAAGAGGGTTTTGGGGATCTGTCCAACTTTGGCAGGGCATACAAAAGGCATGAAAAAAGCAGTGAACATGTGAGTGTATGTGCAAGGTTAAGTTGCCTGGGCAGAGTCAGGGTTGAGCATGTAATCAATGAAGGCGCTCGCATTCAAGTGGCAAAACATAATGAAGCAGTTAAACAAAACAGAGCTTTCCTAAACCGCCTTATTGATGTGACTTCCTTGCTTGGCCGTCAGGAGCTGTCATTTAGGGGGCATGATGAGAGTGTTGAATCATCTAACAAGGGAAATTACAGGGAGTTTAATGAAACATTAGATAAATATGACTCTGTCCTGGCCACACAATTCCAGTCATCAGCTGTGTTTTCTGGTATGTCCCATGTAATCCAAAATGACTTGATCTCTGCTCTTTCAGCCACTGTTTCTGATGCGATCAAGGATGAAATCCAGGCTGCTCCCTTTTTTGCATGGCAGGTGGATGAAACAACTGATATAGCTTACCATGCTCAACTCTCTGTCATTGTTCGCTATGTGGATAGGGCAGGTAAAATTCAGGAGCGCTTTATTGGATTTTTTGATGTTTCTGGGGGAAGAGATGCTCAGTCTGTTTTTGAAGTCTTGAATGAGAACATGCAGGGCTACAATTTCAGGGAGAAACTTGTGGTGCAAACCTATGATGAGGCTGCTGTCATGGCTTCAGCTCTCAATGGTTTGCAGGCCAAAGTTAAAGCAATAGCCCCCAGTGAAATGTTTGTGCATTGCTATGCACACAGACTGAATCTGGTTCTGTCTCAGGGGGCTAAATGCTTATCTGAGTGCAGAATATTTTTTGCATCACTCTCTGGGTTTGCCACATTTTTCTCAAAATCCACAAAGAGGATGTCTTTTCTTGAGTCTGCGGTCTGCTCAAGGTTGCCCACAAATGCTCCTACTCAATGAAATTTTACATCACGGACAGTGAGCACTGTGGCAAACAATTATGATGCCCTCCTGCAAACGTTTGAGATGATCATTGCAGATAAGTCCATGGATGATGACACATTAGACTGTGCCAAAGGCCTTCTGATGAAATTGGAGGATTTTGAGTTTGTGTTCATGTTGTACACACATGAACAAATCCTCTCTGAGACTGATGTGGTGTTTGACATTGTCCAGCAGAGAGCTATGGATGTTCTGTACTGCAAGAAAATAATTGAGTCTCTTCTTACTTTTGTCAAAGAGAAGAGGTCAGAGGGGGCTTTCCACGCTGTTTATGCCAAAGCAGCAGATCTCACATCAGACCCACAAACTGAGCCCATGAGAAAACGTCGTCTGTCACAACTACAGGATCCCAAGGAGCGCTACAGAAATCTGTACATGGCCATCCTAGACAATCTCACAGAGCAGCTACCTCAGCGTTTTGCAAATTTGGAAAGTCTGCGCTTCTTGGAATTGGTCAATCCAGGGAAATTTGATGAGATGAGACAAGTGTTTCCAGAGGAGGCATTTCAGAGTGTCCTGAAAAGTTTTGGCCAGTTCTTTGATTCAGGGAGACTGAGGTCTGAACTTCAAGTCCTATATTCAAACCAGGACTTGCAGGGCAACAGGGGAAAGCCATGTGATTTCTTACTGTTTCTGAAAGACATGGAGTTGGACAGTGCAATGCCTCAGGTGTACAAACTATTGTCATTAGTGGCAACGATTGGAGCTACATCTGCAGGTGTAGAGAGGAGCGTCTCCTGTTTAAAGCGGCTCAAGTCTTACACCCGCAACACCATGGGCCAAGGCCGTTTAAGCAGCCTAGCTCTGCTGGCCATTGAGAGGACACTAGTCAAGTCCATGGAAAAGACACCTTGTTGGTACGACAGGGTCACAGATCATTTTCTTGAAAAGGAATGGAGGGTAGAATTTACGTATAAATAAACCGACACATTTTATGATGTAGGCCAAAATTGAGCTTCCCCTCCTTGAAAGACCAGCATCTGCCACTGATATATATATATATATATATATATATATATATATATATATATATATATATATATATATATATATATATATATATATATATATATATCAGGCCATTATGCTCAAGCACCCCCCCCCCCCCCCGCCTCTAAAGGGGAGATATTGTCTTATTGTCTTATTGGTTTTGTGCGAGAGCAACTATGACTGCAATTTTTTGCTACTGGAGTGTTGCTTCTACACTGAGTGTTCAGCACGGAGGGTTTTTGTCATGCCCCTCCATCACCAGGTTAATCGCTTCTGAGGACTGTTTAGCTCATTCGAATTTTGGGAGTCTGTTTGTTGTGTGGTTCATGATTTTTACTGTTTTATGTGTAAATACAATGCAACTCAAAGGGCAAGTTATTAACAGGAACATATTTTGCTGCATGTGTGATACTTCCCGAAACCTGGTACAAATTTTTGGGAAAGCTGATAGTTGTCACATATAATGTCCATGGTTTAAATCATCCCATAAAAAGAAAAACAAAATTGAGCCAACTAAAGAGGTTACAATGACCCATTGTATTATTGCAAGAAACCCATTTAAGTGAACTAGAACATAAAAAACTCAGGAGAGAATGAGTTAGCTAAACATATAGCGCTTCATTTGGAAAAAAAAAAGAGGGGCAGTGATTTTAATAAGTAAGTCGCTGGCTTTTTCAACTGAAAAGGTAATTCAAGATAAATTAGGGAGATATGTAATGGTACTTGGCCGAGTTGGGGGGGGGGGGTCTATTATGAACCTGTATGCTCCAAATGAATATGATGAAAAATTTTTCAAAGACATTGCAAACATCATAGCAGAGAATAGTAAAGGAATAATAAAAGTTTAGGAAAATTTAGGAGCATTAATACATTAATGAGACTGAAAGAAGCTAGAAAAGAACTAGACTCAATTCTTACATATAGAGCAGAAGGGGCCTTAAGATTCACCACACAAAAATAATATGAAATGGGAAACAGCAAGTTGACTGTTAGGTTTTCAAATTCGCAAATCACAAGCAGACAGAATGATTCATAACATAATTGATCCTACTCTTAAGATTAAGGTATATAGGCCGAAAGAAATAGCAAATGTGTTTGCATCCTATTATAGAAAGCTTTAAGAAGAACCAAATACAATGAAGGATGAATGGAAAGAAGTTTGACGGATTTCTGTCTAACTTAAATCTCCCTGTATCCAGAGAAGAGGTGTCAGGCATGGTCACAGACATAACAGAGAGTGAAATAAGAGGGGGAATTAAAAAAATAAAAAACAACAAATCTTTTGTTGAACTTTTAGTACCATTACTGACTAGGGTTTTTAACTATACGCTTAAGAATGGAGGGTCACACTTGATGATGAAGGCATGATTGTGTCATAAACATGATTTCAATGTCATAAACATTTTTGACTGCTGTCATTAAGTGTGATTCAGTTTATATAATGACAAGTTGACATTTGTGTTGTCTTGATAATAACTTGAATTTAATCAAAGTGACATGACCAGAAGTTGTCTTTGGCCTGTTTGGTCTTTAGCTATATGCCATTATAAATTAATGTTTAAATTATTGTACTTATGCCATATAAAAAGAATAAGTGGTGCCCCATTATTGCTTAAATAATAAGTATTAAACCCTAAATTAATTATTTTGGTGACCCCTTATTTTGGGGCCTAATCCAGTCTAATTCATTTGGGAGTTTAATTACTTATTCACTACAACTAAATGCTACATATAATTGGACCCCGTAGTGAGGCCTGGATATATGTAAAGCAAAGTGTCTCCACTCAAATCAATAAAATAAAAACGCTACATATTTATTGGTGTCCCGTGTGGAGGCATTATTATTAAAACTGCTACATTCTTCTGATGCCTCCGTGTGAGGTTTAACCCATATTCACTACATTTTATTGGTGCTCCGTGTGAGCGTGATTCAGTAAATAAATTAATAAATTTATTCCAATAAATTTGTTAATATTCGCTACATTATATAAACCGAATGACACTTAATGACAGTAGTCATAAATGTTTATGACATTGCCATAATGTTTATGACACCTTCATGACAGTGTCATGTCATTATTATGACGATACCTTCAAGTAAAGTGTTACTGAATGGAGACATGCCTGACTTATGGTCCGAGGCCATAATTTCAGTCATCCGTAAAGAAGGGAAGGATGCAACATGTTGTGATGGATACAAACCAATCAGCCTATTGTGCAATGATCTAAAATTGCTTACAAATATCTTCGCCAAAAGGATACAAAAACATATACAAAAACCTATGCACCCGGATCAAATGGGTTTTATTCCAGGCTGATATATTGCCAATAATATAAGAAGAACTTTAAATGTTATAACCCAGGCCAAAAACAATAAGGAAAATTAAATATTTATCAGTTTTGATGCCCAAAAAGCATTTGATACGGTCAATTGGCAATTTTTGTATAAAACTCTGTCAGTTATGGGCTTTCATCTAGTTTGTTGACTGGATAAAATTAATATAACCAAAACCTAAATCTCGTATCAGAGTAAATGGATGTTGCTCTGATTTCTTCTATTTAGAAAGAGGAGTCCGTCAGGGTGACTGTCTTAGGCCCTTGTTATTTGGAATTAATATAGAGCCGCTTGCACCATCAATCAGGATGAATGAAAATATCAAAGGCATTGTAGATATGAATAAAAAAGAACACAAGATTTCTCTCTTTGCTGATGATATTTTTAAGCTATATTAGTGACCTTGCCATATCTATAGATCCTCTTATAATGACTTCAGAGGACTATGACAAGCTGTCTGGCTATTGGATAAATCAAACAAAATCAGAAGCAACGATGTTAAAAGAACAATGTCCCACAAATCTAATTGGCAGGTATAATTTTAAAATATCTAATCAAGGATTCAGATATCTTGGAATTATAATTACTTCACAAATGTCACAATTATTTAAAGCTAACTATGGTGTTTTGATGAAATCAAAAAAGATCTTACAAGGTGGGAAATCTTGCCTCTCACTTGTAGGAAGGATAGAAACAATGACAATAAACATACTGTTAAGATTACGTTTTCTGTTCCAGACACTCCCTCTGAAAATTCCAATGTCTCTATTTACAACATTCAGGTGTGGCTTTCAAAATTTGTATGGCAGAATAAACATCCAATGATTAGACTTAAAGCCATAATGTGTCTTAAAGAACAATGAGGACTAAATATCCCAAATCTAAAAAAAAAAAAAATACAATTACGCTGCTCAGCTCAGGTCAATGTTGGCATGGGTCTGTAAAGAGGACGAATCCATATGGGGTAGTATGGAACAAGGGGACTGTCCAGGGATATTTCTTGATACCGTTCCATTTATAAATCCGAAGGCATGGTCAAAGAAGAAGAAAATAGTTACAAATGAATGGGTTAAAACTACTGTCTATATGGTTAAATAGGAAAAGGTACTAAATCTCCATAACTCTCTATGTAGACTAACAAGGATACATCATAACCCGGAGTTCTCTCCTGCTTCAAAATTTAAAAACGGGGCTGAAAAAGGCCTCATCATGCTGTGTCAAATGGTTGAAAGTGGAAATCTGTTGTCTGTTCAGCAGCTGCAACAAAATTATGATATTCCAATCCGACTTTTACAAATACCTACAACTGAGGCATTACAGTAGTCCCTCGTTTATCGAGTTACGTTCTAAAAATAGCCCGCAATAAGCGAAATCCGCGAAGTAGTCAGCGTTATTTTTTACAATTATTATAGATGTTTTAAGGCTGTAAAACCCCTCATTACACACTTTATACACTTTTCTCAAACAGGCATTAACATTTTCTCACTTTTCTCGTGTGTAAACACTCTCAAAGTTCAAACCTTAGCAGAAAAATAAGACCAATCTGTTTTCAGGCCCAAACATTTTTTTGAGAAATAAAAATAGAACGTTTTCCTACAAATAATTATGATGGCTTTTAGAACTAACTAATTTAATTTTAACGATCAACCTACGAGGTTGGACACATAAGAAATTATTAATAGTGACTGACCAGTATTTCACAGTTCCTCTGATCGCGCCTCTTCGTCCTGGCGCCGTGCGGCTGTCGCGCCTTTTTCCAATGAGTCATACCACGGTGCAGGTGTCTTTTTCCGAGTGAAGAACACAGTTATGGGTAGTTGTTGGCGCTCTTTTTTCTTTTGGGTGAGAAGAGTCTTATAAACAGACACGCAGAACACAATGCGCATACTCTCCCTTCGCAGTGCCGCGACCGGCCTGCTTGATGAGGACACAGAACACAATGCGCTGTAAAAAAAAAAGCATGCAAAATTGGACTAAAAAAATCTGAGAAACTGCGAGGCCACGAAAGGTGAACCGCGTTATAGCGAGGGACCACTGTACTTACATAAAAATAATTATCTTGTCTCCTTGCAGGCCCCACCCCTCAGTATATATTTTTTTTTAGTTCAGTAATTAAAAGAACTATAAATAGTAAATATGTTTCTCGCATTTAGAAAATATTACAAGAAGGTACTGTGAACACATTCGACATTAAGGGAAAATGGGAGCTGGAAATGAATGTAATAATTGACAGTGAGGACTGGGAACAGACTTTGCAGGAGGGACATAGAATAACAAAGAATCTCAAATGAACAAATTATTGGAAAGATATACAAAGTGAAATAAAAATATGCCTAGATTTTGAAATACCATTAGAGCAAAGTCTCATAATACTGGGAATATTTCCTAATGATCTCAGGTTAAATTGTAACTTTCCTTTACTAAAAATATTACTTTTAATTGGCAAGAAAACGATTACAGTCTCATGGCTCAGGCCCCAGCCCCCCACTATTGCTCAATGGAAGAACAAATTACAAGAAGTGTACCATATGGAGCGAATAATTGCGGGTCTACAAATGAAAATGAACTCATTTATGGACGAATACTCCGCGATCCAAAGATACCTCTCAAATTGAACTGTTTTGCTCATTCCTTTTCTTTTGTCTTGTTGTAATGCAGGCTGTATTTTCTTTATGTATATGTATAACATGGACACAGTGTATAATTTACCTGTTATATCTGTAATTATCTTCCACCATTGTATAAGGTAACTTGCACTGAAAGTTTCTAATGATCAAGTTAATAAAGATAAGCTAAAAATAAACTGCCTGTGCATGACTCATGTGATACACCTGCAAGTCTGTATGGTGTGAAAAATATTTTTTTTTCTTTTTTTTCTCTCTTCTCTTTCCTATTTTCTGGTCACCAGGTCTCTTTTGCTGAGAGGAGGCTGATCTCAGACAGAAGCATTGACTCCTTGTCTCAGTAGCTTCCATTGCAATGGAATAAATATTGAAAGGTATCAGTATAGCTTTTAGCTGTAACTTCCATAAATTGTTTAGGGTATTATCAGTTTAGCTTTTAAAAAGTTAACTTTTCAGTTAGCAGATTAATGGTTATCGAAGCTAACCTTTTGGTTAGCTGTGCCCACCACTGTCTGTACTCTACTCTTTGCTATGATAGGGACCAGCAACAAGTGGACTCTGTGTGCAAATGTGCATGTGTATGGCTTCAATCACACAAAAACTGGGGAGAGCTGACATTTGCCGTTTGGTATTCTTATGTATTTTGGGTCAAGGATGAATGCTGCAAAAACAGAAAGTTGATAGGAAAAATATTTTTGGAGAAATTGGCCATTTTATCTAACCAGTAAACAATGGATGTTGTGCTGCAATGGGGTTTGGGGGTTTTAAATGTTATTGTGATTCAAATTAGTTTAACATTGTTGTTAGTGTTATTGTGTTTTTTGTAGTTGTATTATTTTAGTCAGTTTAGTTAAGTCTCATGTTGCCATTACCATAAGTGAGTTAAGTTTTATGTTACCGCTACCACGAGTGAAAACGAGTGCATTTGATGTCTTCTGCCATGTCTCTATTTCTGCCTGTCTAAAATTAGAAGCACCTGCTTGCAACAGAATGCAGAAAAGCCCAAATGCTGTGTGTGTGTGTGTGTGTGTGTGTGTGCGTGTGTGTGTGTGTGTGTGTGTGTGTGTGTGTGTGTGTGTGTGTGTGTGTGTGTGTAACTTTGATCACAGAGAAACTGGGGACAGCTGACATTTTCCATTTGCATTTTGGTATGCTTATATATTTTGGGTCAAGAATGAACGTTGCCAAAATGGAATGTTGGTAGGACTAATATTTTTGGAGAAGCCACAGATATTAGCTAACAACACTGAACAATGTATGTTGTTGACTACATTCTGGACTTACACACCAGTCCAGCAGGGGGCGGTAAGTCATCTTTATATTAAAACTGTGAGTGCAGTGAGTGATTTTATTTAGTAAGTTCAATGTAAGTACATAATATAATTGTAAATATGTTAAAAATGGTTGACACAAGAAAGTGAAAACACTTGTTTCCGCTGTGTTACATTTAAAAATCAAATGACAAATATAAGTTAAAATTAAATAATAATAATGATGATGATAGTGTGTATATGATAACACAAACCTAAACAATTTATACATACATTAAGCCAGTAAATTACCATTAAAAAATTACATAATTAACAGGAAATAAAAGGGTTGAGTCCTAAAAATTGTTAAGGTCTAAGGTTCTAAAAACATTCTGGACTCACACTCCATTCCAACATATTGTACAAGCTTTGCTTAATTTATTACCACCCTTGAAAACTGTCAGCTACCTATTTTATAAACACTACCCAATCTAGTGCTTCTGGATCAACACAGGCAACACACTACAAGTAGTAGACTATCATTTCTGTACATTATTTTGTTTTAAAATTAGCAACAATAACAACCAAACCCACTGTGTTCACCATTTTTAAAATATTTTTCTCAAAATTACAAAATTCCTTGAGGAAGAACTGTCAAGAATGCTTAATTGAAAGAAATAAAACCATCAGAATCAAAATAGATCAAGAACTGAAGAAGAAACATTTTCTATGAATTGTGGACAGACAGACAGCCCTGACATTTGCTCATAAGACCTTTGGTCTGGATGGAAAAAAAAAATGCCACTGTCCAAATACGTATGGCCCAGACTGTAAGTGACACGTTTCATCTTGAGGGGGTTAAATGAGATCAAAGGAGTTTCCGACATAAATATGTCAGAGGCAGTAATGAGGAAGAGTTCTGCTTTGCTTTGAGTCTACAGCTTTCCTGTCTGCTTGGTTCATCTTCACAGTTAATCATGATGAGAAACAGCTGGTGGGGTCTGCAAGAATGAAACAGAATGAACTCGTGCATTGTGATGCAACACATCCTGAACACTGCGTGTGTGCAAATACTCTGGTGTAAGAAGGTGAAAGTCACTAATGTTGAAGTGGACATGTGGAGACGGGGGAAAGAAAAAGTCACTGAGCAACACCAGATTTAAAAAAACAAACAAACAAAACAACCAAACCCATCTCAGTTTAAAGAAATGCTCGGGCAGTGTCATTTCTGATCGGTTTAATTTCAGCCTGATTTACAGGAAGGATTTAACATCAAGCTAAATAAGTAAAAATAATCAATATTTCTAATTTTGTCTAAATTATTCCCACTTACATGTGAGCTAGAGTGGAATTTTAGTCAGTTATGACATTAATTCTGTCTGACGGACTGTCCTCATGCTAATTGCCTGCGGTGGCAATGAGGTGGCACACTGATTATAATCACAGATGAGATAGAGATTTTCATATTTTGCAGACAGTGTCCCGCAGCCTTGACCTTTCAGTTATTTTCACACGACTGCCTGTTTATGATCAATACCACAGTCGCCCTGCTGGAGATTGTGCTCTGAATTCTTTAGTTTGTCCTGCTTCCTTTGTCCTGCTGTTACAGCTTAACTGTCAAAGGGAGTCTGGTCATATTATCACAGAACTGTCAGATGCCTGTGTATTTTTGACAAGGTGTGTCAGTGATCATGAATTGCAACATACTCATTACAGATGATGCATGATCGTCTTCAAATTACAGATCAGAATGTTATCACAGTTTGATCACAAGTAATCATCAGTGACATACAGCATCTGTAGGTGGATCTCAGACATCAGTAGACCTGGAATTAAAACTTGTGCCATAAACTAAACACTAAACTGACAAAGGGATGAGTCTTTAAGGATGGTGTTGGCTCTCCAGAGACAGTAAGAGCCATGAAGGTCCCCCAGTGTGTGTAGAGGGCACCCAGTGATCTTCTCAGCCATTTTGGTAACCCTCTGGTTCTTTCCTGTTTGCCACCATGCAGATGGCAAACCACGTACAGTGGCAGTATGTGAAGATAATTTCCACAGTAGAGCGGTAAAAAGATGAGCAATCTCTGGTTTATGTTATTTTTCCTGAGGATTCTCAGAAAGTGGAGTCTTTGCTGTGGCTTATTTACCAAATGTGTGGAGTTCCTGTCCAAGGTCAGTTTCTCCTCTGTTAGGACTCCCAGGAAATGGAAGTCCCTGACCTTTCCACACAGGTCCCCTAATGATAGTGGGCTGAATATCTGTTTGTTTCTCCTGACTTCTATGATTAGCTTGTTTTTGGATGTGTTCAGGAGCAGGTTATTTTCTTTACACTACTCTATCAGCTGTTCCACCTCCTCCCGGCAGGCAGACTCATCTTGTCCAGTGATACAGCCTACCACTGTGGTGTCATCCGCATACTTAATGAAGGTGTTGCTGGTTTGGATAGAAGTGCAGTCAGAGGTGTAGAGGGTGAAGAGCAGTGGGTTCAGCACGCATCCTTTGGGGAACCGGTGCTGAGTGTGAAAGCTGTGGATATGTGGGGGCCAATCCTGACTCTCTGTGAATGATCTGAGAGAAAGTCCTTAATCCAAAGATGTGAAATGAGGTAGGCCGAGGTTCAGCAGTTCCCTCACAAGGCCATGGGGGAGGATGGTGTTGAATGCTGAACTATAATCCACAAAGAGAAGACTGACATAGTTACCGTGTTGCTCCAGGTGGGTCAGTGTGGTGTGGAGGGCAGTGATCACGGAATCATTTGTTGACCTGTTGGCCTTGTTAGCAAATTGGTATGGGTCTGAAGTGAAAGTTATGAAAGACATGATATGGCTTCTAACCATTTTTTCAAAACACTTCATCACCAGCGGTGTGAGTACAACAAGCCAGTATTCATTGAAGCTGGTTATGGGGGATTTCTTGGGTAGGGGGACTATGGTGGAGGTCTTCAGGCATGGCGGAACAGCAGACTGTGTCAGGGACCGACTGAAGATATTGGTAAGAATCCCAGCAAGCTGGACTGCACAGTTTTTCAGCACCCATTCAGAGATGCTGTCAGGCCCTGTTGATTTATGTTGGTTGACACCCCTGAGCATGAGCCTCACCTTGTGCTCCCCAACCATGAAGCTATGTGGCTGCTCCTGGTGCCACAGTCTCAAAGCGGGCAAATAAGAGATTTAACTCTTCTGCTAACACGGTGTCACCTTCAGCAGCTCTGATGTTGTGCTTGTAGTTGGTGAAGTGCTGCACCATCGTCCATGCCTGCCTGCTGTTGTTGCTGATCAGGTGGTCGTCGATCCTCCTCCTGGAGTACTCCTTGGCCTTCCTGATGCCTCTCTTCAGGTTGGCACAGGCTGTGCTGTAGAGAGCCCTGTCACCAGCTTTGAAGGTGCAGTTTCTCTCCTTCAGGAGCTGCTTCACCTCCCTGTTCATCCAAGCTTTCTGACTGGGATAGACCCAGATGCATTTCTCCACTGTGACCGTATCTACACAGTTCTCATTGTAACACAGTGCAGTATCCGTAAATACATCCAGGTCCTCATCCTCAAAGATGTCCCAGTCAGTGCTGTTGAAGCAGTCCTGCAGCTGCTGAGAAGCACTGTCTGGCCATGTTTTCACTGTGTTAATGGTGGTGGGGGTGGATTTCCAGAGGGGGGTATATGCAGGGATACGTTACAGAGACATGTGGTCTGAATTGCCTATATGTGGTGCAGGTCTAGCCCTGTAGCCTTGCTTGATATTGATGTAAACCTTATCTGCTGTATTTTCACCTCTTGTGGCACATTTGACATGCTGATGAAGTGTGGGGAGCACTGATTGTAATTTCACATGATTAAAATTACCTGTAATAATGTGCACCACATCCGGATGTTGGTTCAGCTGTAGGCTAATGTTGCTATGTGACAGTCTGAGGTCTGAGCTAGCATTAGCATCCGGTGGAAAGTAAACAGCAGTTAGCAAGACTCTAGTAAAATCTTGGGGTAGGTAAAATGGTCACCATCTAACAATCAAATATTCCATGTCTGGGGAACAGTGGCTGGCTACCATTGTTTTATTTTTACACCAGTTGTTGTGGATGTACATACATAGCCCTCCTCCTTTGTTCTTACCGGAGTCACTGGTCCTGTCGAGGCACTGCATTGAATAGCATGCTAACTTGATAGGCAAGTGTGGGATTTGTGAGTGTAGCCACGTTTCCGTCAAGAGTAGACACAGCAGACTCTGGTGATTTATCTGAGTTTCTCCTTGGGTCTTATTTTGAATGTTGTTGTTCTAAATTATTTGTTTCATTGTTCAGAAAAGGAAACACTCCACTTGTCAGTTTAGACATCACACAGTGATTGAGATCCTAAAATGTGTTTATTTATTATTGAAATTTTGAATCCTGTGACCTTTAGAGCAGGTAGCTGAGTTGATAAGGAGCCGATCTACCTGTATGTATACCTTAGTTTAAATGTCATTCATGCTACCTATGTCTTTAGACAAGACACTTAGGTCTGATTTACTAAGACCCCACATGCATCCCGTTAGGTTGCGATTGGGTTCCCGATAGGAAAAAAATGCAAAATTGCAAACTCACAGGATAATTGCTAAAACCACCACAACCCGTATGCAAGCATACATGGTCATCCTGGAGCACGCCAAACCCTATCTGGACTATCGGGATTAGTGAGGCAATTGAAAACTGAATGCTGGACTGTCCAAAATTTTGATGTGAATAGAAGTCATCGGGAACCCAAGTAGGTAATCGGCAAATTCACAGCAAATTAACCAGTACATCGGCAACCTCCCTGGAACCCTGCTGCAAGCTGACAGCATTAGACTTGTGGCAAACACTGATGCAGATCTGTACTCGGTCTGTTATCCTAAAGCTGACAGCGGAAGCGCAACAAGCAAGTGGCAAAATTTTCCATCTCGTGAATAGGTGTCACCAGTGGCAAGGCCACTGCCAGCTTCAGCTCTGCCCCTTTATGTGACGTCAGATACCGTTTGCATCCCGTGTGCATGTGTGAACTCCATCCGCCCTTCCTGATCAGCAACAACCTCCTACTCAAAGCCAACCAACAATTTCTGTCAGGAACCACCAAAACAACACAACAACAGACAAGAATGATGGAAATGGGTCCAGGATGCAGAGCCCCAGGAGAAACCAGGAGAAAAAGGGCAGCGGAAGGGTACAGGGGCCAGGAAGGGCCACCAAAGGGCAGCAAAGCGAACCAACAGGGGGTGGCCCGGCAGCACTGGAATGTACCCCCAACAGCACCCCCCCCCCCCCCCATGGAGGCATAGGGAGCAGCCCCATACCCAAGGGAAACACGTAGGGTGCCGCCATAAGCCCACCAATGGGGGGGGAACCCCAGAACCAAAGACAAAGACGGCAAAGACAGGGGGCAAAGGAGCCACCACAACCAAATCCAAAGTATGGTCAGGGACCACCGAGCCATATGAGGGTGGGGTCTGGCCCCCAGACAAGAGGCAAGGCCCAACACTCGGGGCCAGGAAGCACACGAGGACCCCCCAACACCTAAATCCCCCCAGCATAGCCAGCAGGACACTCCAACCCCCACCCAGCCCCCAATCCACCCCCCACAGTCAAGGGCAGGTAATGTGACATAGACAACAACTTGTAAATGAAGATTATGCACATGTTCATAAACATAACATGAAATGAAATCAGCCACTTAAGTTACTGGATGCAGGTGCAGGGCACCTCTTTATCCAGATCTAAAATACATGGAAGACAACCTGGTACTTGAAGAGCAGTATATTGATATATTATTGATGCTCACAATAACAGACACAGCAGAAAACACAGGCAGCACATATTGTCATGTGCGCACCCACAGAGACCCTGAGATGTGGTTGTATGTGTGTATGCTTGCTTATTTGTGTGACACATCAATGGCTGTAATAATCACGAGTTGACTGGTAGTGTACAATGTATGATTTTCTTTACTCTGTGTATGAGGGGGCAGTGGTCATGCACAGCCCAGTTTCACATTTTTGGTTGTTTTTTTTTGTGCGCCCGTCACGAAATGAGTCAAATTTTTTTGACAATTTTTTAACTCACTATGACTAACTCTACTCCTTCCCCCAATCCTAACCTTAACCATAACCTAACCCTTCTCCTTCCCCCACCCTAACCATAACCACCCGACCCCTCCCCCCGCTGCACTTTTAATTTTGTCCAGCCATCACGCAATGAATTGGAATGAATTTGTGCTGCCGTGATGAAAATGAGGCGCATTTCGTCACAATATCACGAACCAATAGATTAATGTATATTTTGTGCTGCTGAATCAGGACTTGTGTGAGACCAGGTTGTAAACGCGTTACTGGAACAGCAGTCTGTCAAGCACAATAAATTGACGCCAAGGCTTCAAACACACAAAATGCAGTTAAATTTCCTTTTAACTTTACAAACCTCACCTATTTGCACAAACCCTGACCCAAATTACATGTTCATAAAGGCAAAACATTAAATGGATAATATACTCAACAAAAATATAAACGCAACACTTTTGGTTTTGCTCCCATTTTGTATAAGATGAACTCAAAGATCTAAAACTTTTTCCACATACACAATATCACCATTTCCCTCAAATATTGTTCACAAACCAGTCTAAATCTGTGATAGTGAGCACTTCTCCTTTGCTGAGATAATCCATCCCACCTCACAGGTGTGCCATATCAAAATGCTGATTAGACACCATGATTAGTGCACAGGTGTGCCAAAACCAAAAGTGTTGCGTTTATATTTTTGTTGAGTGTATGTCATTTGATGTTATTTTGTGCATTTGACAGATGCAATCTTTGTTACATAGTGTTTGTAAATCAGCATGCAAGTGTATTACCAAGTGCAAGGGTGTTTGCACGCATGCAAACCATAAGTAAATCAGGCTCTTAATCTGCACCAGCCTTGGCTTGGGAAGTAGCCTGCCTCAGAGCGGTATCCCATCCAGATGGAGTTATAGACTTTCATCTGTTTCACACTGCAGAGTATGGAAATAAGCACGTGCACCAACTGGCCTCAGGGCTTACATAGGCTACTTGTACTAACTGTTAGTGATAAAAGTGTTCACATTTGCTGTATAAGTAATACAGCAAATGTGAACTCTATAAGTAAGTAATGTCATTATCACATACTATAACTGTTTCAGACCAATGCGTTTTAGTGACTATGGATATTGAATCTTTGTATACTAATGTCCCCATTGAGGGTGGATTACAAGCTATGCAATTTTTTTCTTAATCAGAGGACAGATTGCATATTGCACAGAGTACTCAGAATATTGTTGATCTTGCAGGCATTGTATTGGGTTCCATTTTTTTTATGTTTGAATCTGATTATTACCTGCAAATCTCTGGGATTGGTATGGGGCCAAAGATGGCCCCCAGTTTTGCCTCACTGTTCTGTGGCTTTTTTGAACAGGATATTATTTTCTCAGCTCGAAATCCTCATTTCTATAAAATTTCACATTGGAAAAGATATATAGATGATATTGTCTATGTGTGGCATGGCACAGAGACATCCCTTGTAGAATTTCATAAGTTTATTAATGATAATTGTAATCTGACATTTATGGCATATGATGCACATAAAATGAATTTTCTGGATATCCTGTTCTATACACAAGGTAATAGATTGAGCTCTACCCTATATAGGAAGAGCACTGATTGGAATTCTATTTTGCATGGAAAGTCATTTCATCCAGTGTCTCTTAAGAAAAGTTTACCTATTTCACAATTTAATCGTATACGTCACATTTGTAGTTCAGATTCTGATTATCAAGTACAAGCAGATGATCTTGCTGTTTTTGACAGAGAGAATATAATCCTATGTGGATCACTGAATCCCATAATAGATTTGATATCATTACTCAAAAGGAAGGTTTAAAGCACAGACGAAATAAAACTTTGACTACCAGCTTGAGCTGCATTACACAATATTCATCGTAGAGTAGGGAATTTGATAAAGTCTTAAAAAAACATTGGCATATTATTGAAACTGATCCAGTTTGAAAGATTTAAAAGCGTTTTCTTCACCTAGGATTTTACATAGGAGACCACCTAATTTGAACAGCATGTTGGTATGTTCCAATCTGCTGCCTTTGATTGATTCATGCTCCTTACCCAAGATACCGAATAGTAACTATAGATGTGGTCATTGCAGTCAATGAAATTTCACATATCCAACAGAAATCTTTCAACATCCCAGGACGGGTAAGACGTTTAAAATCAAGGGAGTTCCCATGTTATTTACATGTTGAAATGCCCGTGTGGATTAGTCTATATTGGAAAAACTACAAGGCCTTTAAAAATAAGAATTTCTGAGCATAGATCCAAAATTCATAATCACGATAATAAAAGTCCTGTGGCTGTGCACTTCTCTGTGAAACAAACATAATGTAATTTCACTTAGGATCTTGGGTATCGAGAGCATGTACAACTTAATAATCGTGGTGGTGATGTTAATAATAAAGAGAGACTTTTTGGATTTATAGTCCCAGGGGCTTAAATGAGGATTTCGATCTTAGACCATTTTTATAATATACGTATATTTCCTGATGATTCTTTATTATGGCATTTGCTTTTTCAATTATGAACTTGTTTTATGGGATATCTGTTCCTGCAGGATGTGTCCTGTCTGTACTTTTGCTATTATTTTTGTCAACATGTATTTTATTTACAAATTTGGTATGTATTTATATGAGTGTTTTTGTTTGTTTTTTGTTTGATATCTTTGCTTGCCCTCATTTATTTGTGACTGTGTGTTGCGGATAATACGACAATTTGTTTTTAGTTTTGGCTTGATTAGTCTTCAGGTGAGGGCATTTACTAATCATGTCAGCATTTAGACAGGTGTTTCTCACCGACAATGCTGTCTGACGAAGGGCAGGTCGCCCAAAATGTTATGATTTACTAAATAAAGCTTTTTCTGTATCGGAGTGCTGTGGCTGTGCAGATCATTCTGTCTCTCCAAATTTGCTGTATAGTCTGTCTTTGTACAGTTTTTAATGTGCAGAAAAGGAAACATTCTTTGGTATTGAATTCCAGTTGAGTACATTTTTGATGGCCAGTTTGATCATGTACTGCACAGTGCAGTTCTGCTCAGACACTTGAAAGATATAGAGCTCTGTTGTGAGCGTTGCTAAAAAGTTTTAGCTTTTAAAGTAATTTCAGCAGCTTCCATCAGTGACAGCTGGTGAGAACATTAATTGCCAATCACTTGATCCTAGCAGTTTGCAGGGGTAAAGACCATCTCAAGTACTTAATGTCGTCTGCTGCCTCTCTTCTCTCACATCGATCCAGTGTTGTTTAATTACCAGCCAACTGTAGAGACTCAATGAACTATTAAATAACTTAATGATTTGGCACATTCTCCCAAATAGCTGAGATCTAGTGAAGCAGCTCCCAGCACATTAACAGGCGACTTGTGGCAGAGGTGTGTCAGCCTCGTTATCCTGTTGCCTGGGTGGCTCTTAACCTTTCTATGGGTGCAGGAGCCTTTTAGAGGAAAAATAATTTGAATAAATATGGAAGAGTGCATGTTATCACTATCGGTGACAAAAAGACTGACCAATGTAATCTGCCAGATAAAACACCAAAGGAAAATGCTCAATGTCTAATTGTAAGTACAGTATGTCCAATAGCTTCTGTTTGGCAAAGTATTCCCAGCAAGATAAGTTACACTGCTGAAAAAAAAATTAAATGAACACTTTGTAAACACATCAGATCTCAATGGGAAAATATCATGCTGGATATCTTTCCTGATATGAACCAGTTAATGTCTTAGGAATGAAAGGATGTCACATTCTTTGATGGAAATGAATTGTTAACCTACAGACGGCTGAATTCAAAGTCACCATGAAAAGATGCAACAGGCTTGTCCAATTTGCCAAAATTTAACTGCAGTAACACAAAATGGTTCTCAGTAATTTGTATGGTCTCCACATGCTTGAAGCCTGCCTGACAACATCTGGGCATGCTCTTAATGGAAGATGTCCTGTAGGAAATCCTCCTAGATCTGGACCAGAGCATCACTTAGTGTAACCTGGCAGTGCCAGATAGACTGAAACATAACATCCTTGCAGTGAGACTCAAAACTCAACCAGTGAGGTGAACCTCTGCTTCTGATCATCTGCCCTCATAAATACTTTTTTTAATTTTATTTTTAGTAAAGGGGGGCTTGAATGGGTGTGAATGTGCCAAGTCAATTGAGCAAAAACTCATAAATCCAGATATTTGTTGTAGTGAATATTTGCTAAATCGCCTCAACCTGTGGGCATCATAATAATGTAGTGAATTTACAGGTCCTTCACACGGGCCCACCATTATAAATGTAGCAAAATTAATTGAATTATTTGGATTGAATGGCACCTCACACTGAGGCACCAATTTAATGTAGTGAAAGAATTGTTAAACTCCCAAATTGAATCAAATTGGTGTAGACCTCATTTAATAGGTCACCAAAATAAAGAACAATTTTAGGGTTTAATAATTATTGTTTAATATCTAATTTACTCGGGGCACCACCTATTTATAGCATAGGTACTTTAATTTAAACATCCATTAATTAATCAGTCTCAATTTAATTAATCAGTCTTGGGTCTGAAAGTCTGAATTCTACGATACGATTGACCAAAGGTTTCCTTCTGAACACAAAATGACCACAGCAGAATATTTACAATTTATTTACAATTATACAAGAAATGAACAGTTTATTGGCATTTTTGTGGACAGTGATTAAATAAGTTAATTTATGAACACACTTTGCTTACTCATGAGACGCTGAGAAAGAGAGATAAAGCTTAAAGAGTTCAAGTAAATAAATCTGATTAGAATTTAGTGATGAATTTGATGCCAATTAATATAAGAAAATTATTAAACAAACATAAACAACAACAAAACCCTTTTTCTGGAACCTTTAACTGGGTCACTTAGCTGGTTCGTTGAAGAGGTTCGTTGTCGTTCATTCGTTGAAGACACTCAAATGGATACACATTATTAATAGTCACTTAAACCACTGCGCTGCGGTGGTTTGAATCATATTTGTCTAATAGATTACAATTTGTTCATGTAATGGGGAATCTTCTTCACAGACTAAAGTTAATTATGGAGTTCCACAAGGTTCTGTGCTAGGACCAATTTTATTCACTTTATACATGCTTCCTTAGGCAGTATTATTAGACGGTATGCTTAAATTTCATTGTTACGCAGATGATACCCAGCTTTATCTATCCATGAAGCCAGAGGACAACACCAATTAGCTAAACTGCAGGATTGTCTTACAGACATAAAGACATGGATGACCTCTAATTTCCTGCTTTTAAACTCAGATAAAACTGAAGTTATTGTACTTGGCCCCAGAAATCTTAGAAACATGGTGTCTAACCAGATCCTTACTCTGGATGGCATTACCCTGACCTCTAGTAATACTGTGAGAAATCTTGGAGTCATTTTGATCAGGATATGTCATTCAAAGCGCATATAAACAAATATGTAGGACTGCTTTTTGCATTTACGCAATATCTCTAAAATCAGAAAGTCTTGTCTCAGAGTGATGCTGAAAAACTAATTCATGCATTTATTTCCTCTAGGCTGGACTATTGTAATTCATTATTATCAGGTTGTCCTAAAGTTCCCTAAAAAGCCTTCAGTTAATTCAAAATGCTGCAGCTAGAGTACTGACGGGGACTAGAAGGAGAGAGCATATCTCACCCATATTGGCCTCTCTTCATTGGCTTCCTGTTAATTCTAGAATAGAATTTAAAATTCTTCTTCTTACTTATAAGGTTTTGAATAATCAGGTCCCATTTATCTTAGGGACCTCGTAGTACCATATCACCCCAATAGAGCGCTTCGCTCTCAGACTGCAGGCTTACTTGTAGTTCCTAGGGTTGTAAGAGTAGAAATGGGAGGCAGAGCCTTCAGCTTTCAGGCTCCTCTCCTGTGGAACCAGCTCCCAATTCAGATCAGGGAGACAGACACCCTCTCTACTTTTAAGATTAGGCTTAAAACTTTCCTTTTTGCTAAAGCTTATAGTTAGGGCTGGATCAGATGACCCTGAACCATCCCTTAGTTATGCTGCTAATAGATGTAGACTGCTGGGGGGTTCCCATGATGCACTGTTTCTTTCTCTTTTTGCTCTGTATGCACCACTCTGCATTTAATCATTAGTGATCAATCTCTGCTCCCCTCCACAGCATGTCTTTTTCTGGTTCTCTCCCTCAGCCCCAACCAGTCCCGCAGAAGACTGCCCCTCCCTGAGCCTGGTTCTGCTGGAGGTTTCTTCCTGTTAAAAGGGAGTTTTCCTTCCACTGTAGCCAAGTGCTTGCTCACAGGGGGTCGTTTTGACCGTTTGGGGTTTTACATAATTATTGTATGGCCTTGCCTTACAATATAAAGCACCTTGGGGCAACTGTTTGTTGTGATTTGGCGCTATATAAAAAAATTGATTGATTGATTAAACACATCCTTTGGATAAACAGAATACTTCACCATCAACATATTGATAATGCAGAAAGATCACACTTAAACACACATTAGTTACAAGGAACACATGTCAATAAAATGGAATACATGCAAAGCATTTGTTTGAATAACCAATACAAACAACATTAGAAATTTTTATATATGAATAAAAGAATACTGATGCATTTTTATTTAAGCAAAGGTCGTTCTTTTCACTTAGACCTAAAGATATTAGCTGGTTGTCAAGAGTCCAAAAGTTTATGGCCATGTCTTAACATGGGGGGAGAGCCTCTGCACCGTCTGGAGAGTTCTGGCATTGATGTGAGGCCATTAGGTGGGTTCTTCAAGCCTGGGAAATTTCAGATTGTGACGTGAAGCCATTATAATGTCATGTAATTCATAGTGACCGAAACTTAACCGATAAAAAAGCAAGGGCTCTTTTGAAGAACTCTGAGTTACAATTCTGTTTTGCTGTGGGCCACAGTGTGGGCCCACGAGGGATGTCTCCAAGCTTATCTTCAGATCTCCAGATGGACTTAGGAATTTCTCAACTGAGAGTGAAAACACAGTTTGTGTCTTCAGTTCAAAACTCAGGTTTTCGTTGAGACAGCATTAATGTCTTTGGGTGATTCTTTAACTACGGGCACTATTGGCCTTGTAAATGTAATTTCCACCACACCATTGCCTTACAATATAAAGCGCCTTGGGGCAACTGTTTGTTGTGATTTGGTGCTATATACATGTGCTCTGATGTCACTGTTTATCTACATAGAAACTACCCAAACAATCTTTCATACAAACTGTTTAAAAAAATCACAACAGTTGTATGACATTGAATACCTCAATTATGTTTTGATTATTTTACTGATATTTTATTCAGAGATATTTTAAAACATTAGAAAAAAATGTTTCTTTACCATTCATTTTTATCATTGAAGATCAAAAGTCTGGGTGTGGGACAAGCACAAAACGGCAATATTTGCATATAATGATGCTGAAAAAAGGTGAAAAAGTCATCATAGACTACTAGAACAAATTTCTTAACACACTTTCATTGTAAAGATAACTATAAAAGTGTGAAATTTCCCCTTTTTTCTGTTTTTCATACAATATGATCAAAGGACATAATAAGTGCCCGTAGTCTAAGAATCACCCATTTATTTAATTAGGGTGAATCGAGGCCATGCGCTACATATCCCCCATTTGATGGAGAAGTGGAAGGATGTCCAGTTCTTTCATCACAAGGAAGAAGCTGGCCAAGAAGAGTTATTGGTGGCTGATGGTGGACGAGGTCCTCCCAGGCGATGTTTGCTGTCAAGGCTGATGTCTGAGGTACAAAGTGGCTCAAATAAAACAAAGCAGAGCATTTTGTTTCTAGATTGGAAAGCTTCACAGAGTGTTTTCTTGGAAGCTGTTCAGGGTTTGGCCTGTTTCAGCAGTTTGGAGACCCTGTAGATCTGCATCATTTATCTTATTATTGTTTTGATTGAAACTGAAGGTTACTTTAAATTTCTCAACATAAAAGTCAATTGAATATTTTTAAGATTAGTCAGTACAATTTGGAGCTTGCAGATTCTCCTTGTGTTTGTGTGGGTTCCGTCTGATTGTTGCGGCTTCCTCCCACCATTAAGGATATGCAAGTAGTTGAATTTGAAATCTTAATATAGTCCAGGTCCTGGTTGAAATCAAATTAGAATTGAGTAAAGTTTGAATTAATAGTGTTCATCCCCCACTGGTTTGATGGGGTGGGCTGAATTATCAGTGTACAACTGTTAATGTATCCTACTCAGGGAGAAACATTTTTACGCCTAAAAATTTTGGTTAAATTAAAAGCTGTGAAATCATTTAGGTACTTGATGATCTTAGTGCATCTAAGTAAAAATAATAGATGTATTAGTCCTTTGACTATTTTGAATTACATTTTACTGCACAAATTAAGTATATTTGAAAAAATATAATTGGTTAAACACATGCTAATTTATTTCAAGGAAATAAATTCAAATAAGAAGTGTAAAGTCAAGATGAAATTAACTGATAAAAATGTTAAGTATTTCATTTAGTATACGAGGTCTATTAGAAAAGTATCCAACCTTATTATTTTTTCAAAACCATATGGATTTGAATCACGTGTGATTGCGTCAGACAAGCTTGAACCCTTGAGTTTTTCCACGCCTGTCAGTTGCGTCATTCGCCTGTGAGCAGGCTTTGAGTGAGGAGTGAACCACAAGGAAGGCAGAATGCAAGGAAATGGCAGAATGATTTGGGCTTTTTTTCCATCAGAATTTTTTCAGAAACTGTTAGAGACTGGCAGCTGGAAACCATTAGAAAAATTTATCTGGCTTTCGGTGAAAATGTTACGGGCTTGGTTGAGAATAAGGAGTGTTACTGTTGCTTTAAGGATGGCCCCCAGTGGCTGTGGGGTGCGCCGCGCTCCAAAGCGCCATCGACAGCTGAACGACCATTTCATTTCTAAACGGATGGCTGTCTGGATCCGTGACCATCGTGTGCCATTTCTCTGGTTATCACAAGAGCTGGACATCAACCATTTTCTGGCAGATTTCACTTTTAACAAGAGATTTTGTCATGGAAAGCCGAGCGGAGGCGTCGCGCGTCATGATGGATTCGCTACTGGAGCGAGACAAATCCACCTCCGTTTTGGTCTCACAGGATGGCTTTGAGATGGTGTTCAGACAGCTGTCGGTGGTTTTTCCATCGAGTGATTATCTGAGAAATTGTGGATGTGCCTGGACATGCCAGAACATGTCCCGTGAGGCTTCATCACGGCGTTGCTGTGCGCCATGCGGAACCGCCGCGATGCGTGGAATTCCTCCGCACGGTCTGTCCTCAATGGGGCCTCATGTATCAATGTTGCGCACTTGTGGCGTAAATTTACGGCGTGCACTTGAAATACACCAAAGTCACCGTGACATGTATCAAGCAGTGCGCACCTGCCCATTTCTGGCGTACGCCTGACGTGATCTTGATAAATGCAGCGGGTGGAAACGATCGTAATTATAATAAATACGCCCATAAATTATCAGACTCCGCTTCAGACACACCCTCATTTTACGACTAATAAACACGCCCATAAATTATCAGACTCCACTTCAGACACACCCTCATTTTACGACATGGAAGTCGGGAAGACGGCAATGAAAAAGAACTCCAATCACGACGTGTGCCAATAGAGCGTCAAAAGCGGCCGTCGTATCAATTGTTTTGTAGTATATAATCAATAAAGTGTTACAGTGGTCCCTCATTAATCACTGGAGTTCCGTTCTAAAAAATATCCCGAAATACGCGAAACCGCGACATAGTCAGCGTTATTTTTTACAATTATTATAGAAGTTTTAAGGCTGTAAAACCCCTCACTACACAGTTTATACACTTTCTCAATCAGGCATGAACATTTTCTCACTTTTCTCTCGTGTGTAAACACTCTCAAAGTTCAAACCTTAGTAGGAAAATAATACAAAAATGTTTTCAGGCCCAAACATTTGTTTGAGAAATAAAAATAGAATGTTTTCTATAAATAATTATGATGGCATTTAGAACTAACGAATTAATTTTAACGATCAACGAACGAGGTTGGACACATAAGAAATTATTAATAGTGACTGACCAGTATGTCACAGATCGCTCCTCTGCGTCCTGGCGCTGCGCCTTTTCCACTCACACCTGGCTGCAGCAGGTGTGTGTTTCCGTGTGACAAACACAGTTATGAGTAGTTGTTGGTGCTCTTTTCTCTTCTGGGCAACAAGATTCTTATAAACAGATACACAGAACACTGTAAAAAAAAAAAAAAGGCATGCAAAATTGGACTAAATACTCCGCGAGACTCCGAGGCCACGACAGGTGAACGGCGTTATAGCGAGGGACCACTGTATTCTCTTTTCACATGTCAGTAATTCTTGACATGTGGATATTTGCTCACTCAGTTAATAAGACATGCCTAATCTGTCAGATTTCTTTATTTTAAAAGGTATTTCTGTATTTATTTATTGTGACAACCGAATGGAGACGACAAAACCTGGCTGCAGCACGGGCGAATTAAGGGAATGACGGAACTACAGTTGTTATTATCAATTTCATTGTCTAAAACGATCACACCACATAAAGTTAAGCTCAGCTGCTCTGGCTCCAGGCTTGAAGTCTGGAGAAAAAGGCGAGCAGCGCTTTCCTTCCTGTCAGCGCTGTGACCACGGATCGTGCTCCATAACACTCCCGCAAAGGTGGGATTTGTATTGATTATTATGTAGTATAATCAGGAAAGTGTTATTTATGTAACATACGAGGTCTGTCAATAAAGTATAGGTACCTCCTTCTTATTTTTTTCAAAACTATATGGACTTCATTCATATGTTTTTACGTCAGACATGCTTCAAACCCTCGTGCGCATGCGTGAGTTTTTCCACGCCTGTCGGACACATCGAAGTGGACACGGTTCGAAAATTAAGCTGGTTTTCGGTGAAAATTTAAACAGCTGATGAGAGATTTTGAGGTGATACTGTCCCTTTAAGGACTTCCCACGGTGCGAGACGTCGTGCAGCACTCTCAGGCGCCGTCGTCAGCCTGTTTCAAGCTGAAAACCTCCACATTTCAGGCTCTATTGATCCAGGACGTCGTGAGAGAACAGAGAAGCTTCAGAAGAAGTCGGTTTCAGCATTTTATCCGGATATTCCACTGTTAAAGGAGATTTTTTAATGAAAGACGTGCGGGCAGATTGCAGCGTCGGCTCGCAGCCGCCGCGACGCTCTGCCACAGGAAAAACACCGCCGTTGGAAGCCTTAAGGACAAGTTGGAACATGTCCAGCTGTTAAACAATTTCTCATATACTCACTCCACTGAAAGACATCAAAAGCCGCCTGGATTTTACAAATGGCTATCAACACGGAGGTGTTTTTCCTGTGCCGCCGCACCGCGCTGGCTGCGTCCCAACGCGCGGACCCGTCCGCACGTCTTTCATTAAAAAAAATCTCCTTTAACAGTGGAATATCCAGATAAAATGCTGAAACCAACTTCTTCTGAAACTTCTCTGTTATCCTCATGACGTTCTGGATCAATAGAGCCTGAAATGTGGAGGTTTTCAGCTTGAAACAGGCTGACGACGGCGCCTGAGAGCGCTGCACGACGTCCCGCTCCGTGGGAAGTCCTTAAAGCGACAGTATCACCTCAAAATCTCTCATCAGCCGTTAAAATTTTCACCGAAAACCAGCTTAGTTTTTCGAACCGTGTCCACTTCGATGTGTCTCACAGGTTTAGAAAAAATTTTGCTCAAACAAAGCGCCAGTCTCTCAGCAACTTCTCAGACAAAGGAATTCCGACGAGGGGCTGGACGACTCCTCCCACAAGGAGTGCTCATAGGCGAATGACGTCACCGACAGGCGTGGAAAAACTCACGCATGCGCACGAGGGTTCAAGCATGTCTGACGTAAAAACATATGAATGAAATCCATATAGTTTTTGAAAAAAATAAAAAGGACCTATACTTTATTGACAGCCCTCATATGCATTGATTTGTATAATGGCACTGTTTATCATGTTGATCATTTTGGTGTATAATTTACACCACCTCTTGACCTGGTGTATATTTTCAGCGCAGCATACGCCAACGACCACATTGATAAATGCCACGTAGCGCAAGCCGTTTTTGGCGTACACCCCATATACGCTCAAATATTGGTGTACGCAACATGATACATGAGGCCCAATGTGCCGAAAAAGTGCTGATGTCCACATGTTTTTCACAATTCCTGTGCTAGTCAGACGACGTCCCGGATTAAACACAGCATCCAGTTTGGAAATGAACAGCACATTCCACTGTTACAGGAGTTTTTTGTCATGGAAAGAGGAGCGGAGGCTTCGCGCGTCGCAGCGGTGCCGCATGGCGCACAGCAGGATGTTCATTCAGTTGTTAATTTTGTAGAAAAAAGCAGATCACAGACATGACACAAAACTAAGTCATTTCAAATGGCAACTTTCTGGCTTTAAGAAACACTATCAGAAATCAGGAAAAAAATGTGGCAGTCTGTAACGGTTACTTTTTAGACCAAACAGAGGGAAAAAAATATGGAATCACTCAATTCTGAGGAAAAATTATGGAATCATGAAAAACAAAATAACGCTCCAACACATCACTAGTATTTTGTTGCACCACCTGTTGTGTGGGCCGCCAGAAGAGGAGGTACTGCTGGCCCACCACCAGAGGGTGCCCCGCCTGAAGTGCGGGCTTCATGCACGAGGGGGCGCTGCCGCCTTACAGGAACAGCCGAGGGTGACAACTGTCACTCATCAACTATGACAGCTGTCACGATCATCTGCACTTCTCCCGGATTAAAAGCAGGATGACACCTCCACCACGTCGCCGAGATATCGTACTTCTTTGAGAGGTAACTTTCTCTGCCTGCGTACTATAATGATTGATTGTTGCAGCTGTCTACCCAGAGGACCGGCATGGGTCGCGACTGTTTCGTCCTACTTCCCACCAGATAAGTGGTACTCAGACGCTGCACGAGTGTGTTTAGAGGTGGAGGTGGAATTCCCACCGTTATTGTTACGGGGTGTATACACACCCACACTTGACTGTCTTTGTTCTCCACCAGCAGTACCAGATCCGACACGCTGAGACGGTGGCCACCTGGGGACTTCGGGACTTGGCAGCTCCAGTATCCTTCGGGTTCGGTGGCGGTGGAAATCGTGTGGTTCCGGTTCATCTCCAGACGGACGTCTCCTATCGTCGAGCCTGCCCACACGACACCTTCATTCATTGACTTGTATTTATTCTATAATCTGCTGTGTGTGGTTGTGACATTCACAACAGTAAAGTGTTCACATTTAACTTCCTCTATTGTCCGTTCATTTACGCCCCCTGTTGTGGGTCCGTGTCACTACACTTTCCCAACACCACCTCTGGCTTTTTATAACAGCTTGCGTCTCTGAGGCATGGACTTAACCCCTTAACACCCAAATTTATATAGCTGTATATAAAAAAATGTTTTGTGTGTTTTTTGCCTTTAAGTAGATGGTAAATAATGTTGAGATTATTAATTTCACTTTTGCACAAAAAACTAGATAGTAATATTGGGTATTCTGTTAATGACTTTATGTTATAATGTTATAATATAATAATGATGGTATGTTGCAAATTTGCGACAACGGGCATACTGGTCAATTTGGTAAATTGCATATTTGAGTCAGAGATTGTAGCATATATGCGGACGATGGGCGTTAAGGGGGTTAATGAGTGACAAACAGTACTCTTCATCAATCTGGCTCCAACTTTCTCTGATTGCTGTTGCCAGATCAGCTTTGCAGGTTGGAGCCTTGTCATGGACTATTTTCTTCAACTTCCACCAAAGATTTTCAATTGGATTAAGATCCGGACTATTTGCAGGCCATGACATTGACCCTATGTGTCTTTTTGCAAGGAATGTTTTCACAGTTTTTGCTCTATGGCAAGATGCATTATCATCTTGAAAAATGATTTCATCATCCCTAAACATCCTTTCAATTGATGGGATAAGAAAAGTGTACAAAATATCAACGTAAACTTGTGCATTTATTGATGATGTAATGACAACCATCTCCCCAGTGCCTTTACCTGACATGCAGCCCCATATCATCAATGACTGTGGAAATTTACATGTTCTCTTCAGGCAGTCATCTTTATAAATCTCATTGGAACGGCACCAAACAAAAGTTCCAGCATCATCACCTTGCCCAATGCAGATTCGAGATTCATCACTGAATATGACTTTCATCCAGTCATCCACAGTCCATGATTGCTTTCCTTAGCCCATTGTAACCTTGTTTTTTCTGTTTAGGTGTTAATGATGGCTTTTGTTTAGCTTTTCTGTATGTAAATCCATTTCCTTTAGGCAGTTTCTTACAGTTCGGTCACAGACGTTGACTCCAGTTTCCTCTCATTCGTTTCTCATTGTTTTGTTGTGCATTTTCAATTTTTGAGACAATTGCTTTAAGTTTTCTGTCTTGACGCTTTGATGTCTTCCTTGGTCTACCAGTATGTTTGCCTTTAACAACCTTCCCATGTTTGTATTTGGTCCAGAGTTTAGACATAGCTGACTGTGAACAACCAACATCTTTTGTAACATTGCGTGATGATTTATCCTCTTTTAAGAGTTTGATAATCCTCTCCTTTGTTTCAATTGACAACTCTCGTGTTGGAGCCATGATTCATGTCAGTCCACTTGGTGCAACAGCTCTCCAAGGTGTGATCACTCCTTTTTAGATGCAGACTAACGAGCAGATCTGATTTGATGCAGGTGTTAGTTTTGGAGATGAAAATTTACAGGGTGATTCCATAATTTATTCCTCAGAATGAGTGAGTCCATATTTTTTCCCTCTGCTTGGTCTAAAAAAGTAACCGTTACTGACTGCCACAATTTTTTTTTCTTGATTTCTTATAGTGTTTCTTAAAGCCAAAAGGTTGCTATTTGAAATGACTTTAGTTTTGTGTCATGTCTGTGATCTGCTTTTTTTCTACAAAATTAAACAACTGAATGAACATCCTCCGAGGCCGGTGATTCCATAATTATTGCCAGGGTTTGTACTCAGTTTTATCTCTGTCGAACATGAGTGAAGGCAGTGTGCTCGCTCCTCATGACTCCATGATGCTGTTCGCCATTAGCACACTATCCATCATGACTTTCTACTGGCTCTCTTCTCCGAGTTGGCCCATACCCGGTTACACCAGTATTGAACTCGGAGAATAACTTGATGGAGGTAATGATTTTCTTTAGCCCTTTTTTGCATATTTATTTGGAAACACGACTCGACCATGCACTCTCTCTGTCAAGGTGGGGGAGAAACGTCTTCATTGAACAATTAAAAAAAGAACCCCTCACCTCATTGTGGCGACCCCCCCCCATCACCACCACCCCAAAAAAAAACCAAAACCAAAAAACTGTTACCATAAGAAAAAACAATACAACTGAGTTGTTAAGAGTGTTTCTCAATAGTACTGTTGTGTGGAGCCGCTGAGAGGAGGTACTGCTGGCCCACACCACCAGAGGGCACCCTGCCTGGAGTTGCGGGCTCCAGGCACCAGAGGGCACTGCCGCCTCACAGGAGCAGCCGGGGGGACAGCTGACACTCATCACCTATGACAGCTGTCACCACTCATCTGATCAGCATCGGTATATCAGCAAGGACGTCATCTCCACCTCTTGCCGAGATATCGTTCTACCTGGAAGGTAACGTACCTCAGCTGACTGTTTGACAGTATTCTTTTGTGACTTTGTGCGTTGTATTGTGGACTACTTTTCCAACGAGAGGTGGAGGTAGCTTTCCTGCCGTACGGATTCCTGGGTGCAAACGCGCCCTCATTTAATTGCTTTTTGTTCCTCGCCAGCAGTACCAGGTCCGACACGCGGAGGCAGTGGCCACCTGGGAGTTCGGGACTTGGCGGCTCCAGTATTCCCGGGGTCTGGTGGCGGAGGAAATCGTGTGGTTCCGGTTCTGCTTTGGACAGGCATCTCCTATCTTCGAGCCTGCCCACACGACACCTTTGTGAATTGACTCTTGTCTATTGTTGTAATCGGTTGTATTTGTTGTGCACATTCACAACAGTAAAGTGTTGTTATTTGACCTACTCCATTGTCCGTTCATTTGCGCCCCCTGTTGTGGGTCCGTGTACCTACACTTTCCCAACAGGATATCTCGGCCACCGTCATGGATCCCGAGGGGCGTCAACCGGCTGTTGAACGGCCAATGGAAGAACAGGGCGCACAGGCGTCCGCAGGAGGAATGATCAGTGAGTTGCAGCGGATCCTCACCGCTTTCACGGCTCAGTTGGATTTAATGACCGAGCAGAACGTCCTCCTTAACCGCAGGGTGGAGGCTCTCGCCGCGCAGGTGGAAGCGCGCCCTCAGGGCGCTGCTGTGGCTCTCCTCCTGTCGACCCTGTGCATAACAGTGACCTTCCCCGGAAGCATACATAAGCCCTCCAGAGCCGTACGGAGGTTGTGTGGAGACGTGTGCGGACTTCCTTATGCAGTGTTCGCTCGTCTTCGCACAACGTCCTGTCATGTACGCGACTGATGCCAGCAAGATAGCTTATGTAATAAACCTGCTTTGCGGTGAGGCACGCGGTTGGGCTACAGCGCTCTGGGAGCAGAATTCACGGCTCCTTCAGACATATGATGGGTTTGTGAGGGAGTTCAGAACAGTGTTCGATCACCCAAATAGAGGAGAGACCGCTTCAGCCGTGCTGCTGTCAATGAGACAGGGGCGCCGGAGCGCAGCTGCCTATGCTGTCGACTTCCGCATCGCGGCTGCGAGGTCCGGCTGGAATAGCACTGCCCTCCGCGCCGCCTTTGTAAACGGACTGTCGTTGGTCCTAAAGGAGCACCTGGTGGCTAAGGACGAACCGCGGGATTTAGATGGGCTTATTGATCTCGTTATACAATTAGACAATCGGTTAGAAGAACGCCGTCGGGAACGAGACGAAGGGCGTGGCCGGGCACGCGCCGTCCCTCTCCCTTCCGGTTCCGACCGCGTTCCGCCCTCCCCACGCTCCACGGCCCCTACGCTCCGTGTGGTTACAGCTCCCCCTGCTGAAGAAGCTATGGACACGAGCAGGGCCACATTTAGGGCACCAGATAGACAGAGGAGGCTGGCCCGCGGAGCGTGTTTTGTTTGTGGCTCGATAGAGCATCAGGTAAGAGACTGCCCCGAGCGGTTAAACACCAACGCCCGCCCCTAGAAACTGGGCTAGGGGTGGGCCGAGACATTCACGTGGGACACACCCACATTGCCACATGACTCCCAGTTACAATCCTTTATGAGGATTTAACCCTGAAGGCCCCAGCACTGGTGGACACGGGCTCTGAAGGGAATCTGTTAGACAGCAGATGGGCCAGGGAGATAGGGCTCCCTCTGGTGGCACTTACCTCGCCTGTGCAGGTGCGGGCACTAGATGGCTCCCTACTCCCTCCAATCACACATAAGACACCACCAGTAACTCTGGTGGTGTCAGGAAATCACCGGGAGGAGATCGAGTTTTTTGTGACTCCTGCTACCTCCCGTGTGATTTTAGGGTTCCCCTGGATGTTAAAACACAATCCCCGGATTGATTGGCCGTCCGGGGTAGTGGTTCAGTGGAGCGAGACCTGCCATCGGGTATGTTTAGGTTCCTCGGTTCCTCCCGGTTCCCAGGCTAAGGAGGAGGTCAGAGTCCCGCCCAATCTAGGGACGGTGCCGGTGGAGTACCATGACCTTGTGGATGTGTTCAGTAAGGATCTGGCGCTCACCCTTCCCCCCCACCGTCCGTACGATTGTGCCATTGATTTGGTTCCAGGCGTTGAGTTCCCGTCCAGCAGGCTGTACAACCTCTCACGACCTGAGCGCGAATCAATGGAGACCTACATCCGGGACTCTTTAGCTGCCGAGTTGATCCGGAATTCCACTTCCCCGATGGGTGCAGGTTTCTTTTTGTGGGAAAAAGGATGGCGGACTACGTCCATGCATTGATTACAGGGGGCTGAACGAAATCACGGTTCGTAACCGATACCCATTGCCCTTGTTGGATTCAGTGTTCACGCCCCTGCATGGAGCCCAAATGTTCACCAAGCTCGATCTTAGGAATGCGTATCACCTGGTTCGGATCCGGAAGGGAGACGAGTGGAAGACGGCATTTAACACCCCGTTAGGTCACTTTGAGTACCTGGTCATGCCGTTCGGTCTTACAAACGCCCCAGTGACGTTCCAAGCATTGGTTAATGATGTCTTGCGGGATTTCCTGCACCGATTCGTCTTCGTATATCTGGATGACATACTCATCTTTTCTCCGGATCCTGAGACCCATGTCCGGCATGTACGTCAGGTCCTGCAGCGGTTATTAGAGAACCGGCTGTTTGTGAAGGGCGAGAAGTGCGAGTTTCACCGCACTTCTTTGTCCTTCCTGGGGTTTATCATCTCCCCTAACTCCGTCGCTCCTGATCCGGCCAAGGTTGTGGCGGTGAGAGACTGGCCCCAACCCACCAGCCGTAGGAAGCTGCAACAGTTCCTCGGCTTTGCTAATTTTTACAGGAGGTTCATTAAGGGCTACAGTCAGGTAGTTAGCCCCCTGACAGCCCTGACCTCACCAAAAGTCCCCTTCACCTGGTCAGATCGTTGCGATGCCGCGTTCAAGGAGTTGAAACGGCGCTTCTCGTCTGCACCCGTTCTGGTGCAACCCGATCCTAGTCGCCAGTTAGTGGTTGAAGTGGACGCCTCGGACTCAGGGATAGGAGCTGTGCTTTCCCAGAGCGGGAAGACCGATAAGGTCCTTCACCCGTGTGCCTATTTTTCCCGCAGGTTGACCCGGCCGAACGGAACTATGACGTCGGCAATCGAGAACTCCTTGCGGTGAAAGAGGCTCTTGAAGAGTGGAGACATCTGTTGGAGGGAACGTCCGTGCCATTCACGGTTTTCACTGACCACCGAACCTGGAGTATATCAGGACCGCCAAGCGGCTGAACCCCACGCAAGCCCGCTGGTCACTGTTCTTCGGCCGTTTTGACTTCCGGATCACCTACCGTCCCGGGACCAAAAACCAGAGATCGGATGCCTTGTCCCGGGTACATGAAGATGAAGTCAAAGCGGAGTTGTCGGATCCATGGAACCCATCATCCCGGAGTCCACTATCGTGGCCACCCTTACCTGGGACGTAGAGAGAACCGTCCGGGAGGCCCTGGCACGAAGCCCGGACCCCGGAACTGGGCCGAAGAACAGACTCTACGTCCCACCAGAAGCTAGGGCTGCAGTCCTGGACTTCTGTCACGGCTCTAAGCTCTCCTGTCATCCAGGGGTGCGAAGAACCGTGGCAGTTGTCCGGCAGCGCTTCTGGTGGGCGTCCCTAGAGGCCGACGTCCGGGATTATATCCAGGCCTGCACCACCTGCGCCAGGGGCAAGGCTGACCATCGCAGGGCTTCGGGACTGCTCCAGCCGCTGCCCGTGCCCCATCGCCCCTGGTCCCACATCGGCCTGGATTTGTCATGGGCCTCCCGCCGTCCCAGGGCAACACCACCATCCTCATGATAGTGGACCGATTCTCCAAGGCGGCCCACTTCGTGGCCCTCCCGAAGCTCCCAACGGCCCAGGAGACAGCGGACCTCCTGGTCCACCATGTCGTCCGGCTGCATGGGATCCCAACAGACATCATCTCCGATCGCGGTCCCCAGTTCTCCTCGCAAGTCTGGAGGAGCTTCTGCCGGGAACTGGGGGCCACGGTGAGTCCTCATCCGGGTATCATCCCCAGACCAACGGGCAAGCAGAACGGCCAATCAGGAGGTGGAGCAGGCCCTGCGTGCTGACAGCCACGCACCTGGCGGCCTGGAGTACCCATCTGGCCTGGATCGAGTATGCCCATAACAGCCAGGTGTCGTCAGCCACCGGCCTCTCCCCTTTCGAGGTGTGTCTGGGGTACCAACCTCCTTTGTTTCCGGTGTGTTGAGGGAGAGGTCGGTGTGCCCTCGGTCCAGGCCCACCTACGGAAGTGCCGTCGGGTTGTGGCGTGCCGCCCGTTCTGCCTTGCTGAGGGCCCGGATGAGGACGAAGGCCATGCAGACCGTCGGCGGACCCCGGCCCCTACGTACTGGCCAGGGCAGGCAGTGTGGTTGTCTACTAAGGACATTCCCCTTCAAGTGGACTCCCCTAACTGCAGGACCGGTATATCGGTCCGTTAAGATCATCAAGGTACTCAGTCCAGCCGCAGTGAGGCTTCAGCTTCCGGCCTCACTGCGGATCCATCCCGTTTTCCACGTGTCCCGGATCAAGCCCCATCACACCTCACCCCTCTGTACTCCGGGTCCGGCACCACCTCCTGCCCGGATCATCGATGGCGAGCCGGCTTGGACCTGTGCGCCGGCTCTTAGATGTCCGTAGGATGGGCCGGGGCTTCCAGTATTTGGTGTACTGGGAGGGGTACGGACCTGAAGAACGCTCCTGGGGTGAAGAGGAGCTTCATCCTGGACCCGGCCCTCCTGCCGATTTCTACCCGCCACCACCGGACAAGCCTGGTCCGGAGCGCCAGGAGGTGCCCGTTGAGGGGGGGGTTCCTGTTGTGTGGCCGCTGAAGAGGATGGTACTGCTGGCCCACCACCACCAGAGGGCACCCTGCCTGGAGTGCGGGCTCCAGGCACCAGAGGGCGCTGCCCGCCTCACAGGAGCAGCCGGGGTGACAGCTGACACTCATCACCTATGACAGCTGTCACCACTCATCTGATCAGCATCGGTATATCAGCAAGACGTCCATCTCCACCTCTTTGCCGAGATATCTGTTCTACCTGGAAGGTAACGTACCTCAGCTGACTGTTTTGACAGTATTCTTTTGTGACCTTTGTGCGTTGTATTGTGGACTACTTTTCCAGGTGGAGGTAGCTTTCCTGCCGTACGGATTCCTGGGTGCAAACGCGCCCTCATTTAATTGCTTTTTGTTCCTCGCCAGCAGTACCAGGTCCGACACGCGGAGGCAGTGGCCACCTGGGAGTTCGGGACTTGGCGGCTCCAGTATTCCCGGGGTCTGGTGGCGGAGGAAATCGTGTGGTTCCGGTTCTGCTTTGGACAGGCATCTCCTATCTTCGAGCCTGCCCACACGACACCTTTGTGAATTGACTCTTGTCTATTGTTGTAATCTGTTGTATTTGTTGTGCACATTCACAACAGTAAAGTGTTGTTATTTGACTTACTCCATTGTCCGTTCATTTGCGCCCCCTGTTGTGGGTCCGTGTACCTACACTTTCCCAACAAGTACAGGGGACAGAAAAAAAAAAAAAAAATCCCTCCACACTATCACCATAGTGGTTTTCCTTACCTCATTTACCCACTTAAATCGTGGACTCCAGACCTACATTAAAACACAGGTATTAACTTATTTGGCAGTCTTTTACAGGCTGCATAAAAATAAAGAACTGTAGTCATGTACTCTCAGAAAACAATGTAATTCAGACGTTATGGCTGCAGATGCTATGAAAGACCTCACAGATTGTAAACCCTACAACATCTGTTATAAAAAAAAAGTAGTTTAAAGGGTTTTAAAGTTACAATAACAGCAGGCATTTCTTCTGCATTGCCTCCATCCCCTGAAAATGTAACACTCTGAGCCTTTTGAACTCAGCTGCATCATTAATCTACATATGAATGTTTTAGGCTTTATGGAACATGACCTGGCTCTCGCCGATTCTGCCGTGACCCTCAGGGTCCCTTCACACAGGTGTACGAGGTGTTGGAGGCAGCTTCGATTTTACACGTATTGCATATGATTCCTGCTTCATGTGCAATTCAGCCACATTCTTACTATGTGTGAAGGGGCCCTCGGTGTGGATACAGTGATTGTATCTTTGATATATCTCCTGTGATATCTTGATGGTGTGCTTAGGGTTATTGTCCTACTGAAAGATGAACCACTGCCCCAGTCTGAGGTCAAAATGCATTGCAGCATTATCTTCCAATACACATGAAGTATAAAAATGATGATAAATTTTGATCCTCAAGGTTTTTCCTCTTTGTGAAGTTATGTTTCTGTTTGCACAGTAAAACAACTGTAAGCATCCAAAATAATATTTTAAAAATGTATTGAAATTTCTTTGCTATGTTTACAAAATAGAAAAGTAAACAAAAAAAAAAATCACTTGGGAAATTTTGGAAGACCTTAAATGAAATTAAAGTGATAACTTTCACAAGTGGCTAATAATTTTGGCATTATCTGTATCTGCTGTTAGCATAGGCCTAAATAGTACAGTTATACAAGTGAAGTATCAGTGATTTCTTGCCATCTTTTATTTAGTACATGTCCACGATCATCCCCGACAGATACATCCTCTGTATCAGTGAGCGCGGCTCACTGCTTGGACCTCTGGCAGTAGGGCGGGTCATCATCATCACCATCAAATTTGCTGCCAGATGTCAGGGCAATATGTTTCCTGACCAAATCTGAGTGATCACTTTGAATGAAAAGCTCAGAAGCTTAGTTATTGGACATTGTAGCATTCGTTTTACTGTCGGCCATCCAGATGTTTCTGCATTTGCTAAACTGCAGGTCACACACTGAGAAATGCAGAGTAAGGGCATTTTCCAGAAATGCCTGTTGACTCATTGAATGAGAGGGATAATGAGCAACAAAATACATCAGTGACCACAAATTATTACAGCATGTGCGTGAATAGACTTACAATCATGAATACTTTGATGTTGTGCTGCCAACTGGGATGTTAAATAAATGTGCAACATTTCCTTAAACATGGTCATTCTGAGGTGCACCATCAGTCTGTTCAAGGGTCATATGAATTCATACTGAAATTAAACCCTCATAAATGCCAAAAAAAAAAAAAAGAAGTACTACTCCCCGCATGCAGCAAATGGGCTTCTTCATGGTGGTGGTGGGGTGGAGGGGATTTCCATTTTTCATTCAATGACAGATATTTACATTTACGAGTGCAGTGCCGGTGGAAGTTTGCATTACTATTGAAAATTGAGAGCTTAAGTAGATTTTTCATATGAGGCTGTGGTTGAAGGTGAGATGCACACAGAGGTGTACTTACTCTTACATAGTTTTAACAGACAAAGTGTACATTTGTTTATGGTCCCTTCACACATAACACGGAATTGGGTAAAAGAAGCAGAAATGGTCCAAAAAAGGGTGAAAAAAAAGGAATTGGCGAACCGCGATAAATTCTAGCCGCTGTTGGGAGAGACACATGGGCGGACAGACATGAATGACCCTCGGCGATGGTTTCGTGCACACTTGTGAGCACGCACACAAACAGTGTGAGCACGTGAGAGATGTGATACCACATCTCGCTCACACAGCAGCGGAAGCAATCACATGTACAAATGTACATAAATCAACGAAAATGTGTGTGGATAAAATAATGAGGGAGCACAGACCATTATAAGAGCAATGTAAGACAATCATGTTACTGGTAATGATTCTGTTCTCACTGTAAAAAACAAATCAACAAAAAATTTAAAAAAGCAATTTACTGTTACTGTTTTGGCACTCTGGCAATTATTTCAGGATTAATAAAAATATTCTTATTATTATTACGATGTGTAATTGATGCCCAATGACGTGATGGTCTGTGTTGGAAATGCCGAAACAAATGGACTGCATTTTGTTTGTTAAAATATTCAATTCCTGTTATAAACAGTGGACAATACAAGAATTATCATCCTTCTGTTCCTTTATGTCCATGAACCATGGCCATGGATGCAAACAAGGAAGTAATGTCCCAGCTTTTTTGAAACATGTTGCAGGCATCCATTTGAAAATGAGCAAATATTTGCACAAAAAATAAATAAAGTTTAACAGTTTGAACATTAAATATCGTGTCTTTGTGGTGTATTCAATTGAATATAGTAGGTTGAAGAGGATGTGCAAATCATTGTATTCTGTTTTTATTTCCATTTTACTTAATTTACTCATATTTGCAGTCAATCTGGGCCTAATGTTAGCCGATTAAACTGCTGCACAATAGAAAACAGGGTGCGCTTGATTTATTCGCGGGCATGTTTTGCTGAGTGAGCCGACCCTGTAATGAGAATAAAGATTTCAAAATAAAGATTTTGAAAATTATTCCCCAAAAGTTTCATAATAAAGGATACGCATCATTGTGCCATGCAAAAGCCATATCTGGAACCTGAGGCCGATCTGACAAACAGTCAGAGAGCTATGCGAGCCACATACCCACACATAGACATTTCTTGCTTTATAGATACACAATTTTCTTCATATATTGCACTACATTTGTCAACCAAATGCTTTGACCCATTTCTAGCACCAAAACAATTAACCCTCTGGGGCCGACACCGTCGTATACGGCCACTAAGATCAAGCTTTACTAAATTCTAAATAACTTTTTAATGATATGAGATAGAAACTTACTTTTTTTTTTTGCTGAAAAGTTAGCCAGCCATCGGACATCTTTGTACTCCTCATAGAAGCTGTGTGATGACGTGCGCAATGTGAATGTCCAATCTGAATTGGTTCACCGTCACATGGTTTTCCAAAATCCAATTGTAGGGCAGATTTACCTCACGTGAAAAGCCAAAGATCATTTTCAGGAGTGATATGTTACTAGTTGGCTCTTTTGAATAGCCCCAAGGTGCTCCAATGAGTACATACTATTAGTAAATACTCAGTGTGCCCTGCGCCATTGGGTGTGCATGCTGACATCTGTAAGATGTCTTGTAATTCACTTTAGAGGTGTTATCTGGTTTCAAAAACAGTGTTTTCAGATTTAGACAGTGGTGGGCACAGATAACCAAAAAATTAACTTTGATAACAGATAACTGAAAAGTTATCTTTGATAAAGATAAAATGATAAACCACCCAAAAATGTATCGGAAGTTACAGATAACCGATAACCTATAAATTCCAGTATTGTCTCTGGTACATTTGCAACTACTAATAAACTGAATTTGAGTTTTAACACCACGATCGCTTCTGGTAGCATCAAAAGCAACACCAGACCCAAACAATGAGCCCACACTTCTGTCTTTGAACATCGTGCCCCCTGCTGGAAGCTCGTGTTTACTTCATGGCTTTCAGCACAGAAGTAAGCTGAGAGCAGCCACAAAGCCCAACTCTCTACCCAATCACAACACTCCGGTCAGGCCGAGGTCTTGGAAAACAATGCAATACTGACTTATGGTTTTGATTTATAAATAACATTAATACCGATAGAATAACTCCATTAGTGTCAATTCTGTCATTTGTACAAAGTTAAAATATAACATATATCTTTTAATGTTGAATAATGCACTAATTCTGAGGTTTTGTAACAAACACAGACAGATCGCAAAGGATTCTGGGTAAAATGTGCCTCTGCTAAACACTGATTGGTTCAGTCATTCGTTATGTAAACCAACACGTTAATGTGATGTGTGTCGTGTGTTGGTGTTTACAGATAAATGCGCTTTTGTAAAATAGTCCATTTTTTTATTTGTAAAAACAGGCATTTTTACAGAGCCCTGGAAGTGTCATCACAAAATGTTTTGCATGTGGAGAGAATATGCGCTCATTTTATGATGTTGTGTGCACATTTTATTATGTTGTGCGCATGCTTTATGATATTGTGCACACGTTTTATTATATTGTAAAACGTGCACTCAATATTGTTTTGACACATAAATGGTGGCTGCCCTATTGATGTTTCAAATTCCGCAAAACCTTGGAGAGGTCGCCACGCTGCGAGATCTCAGTGACATTAAGAACTGCATTGAGACGCTCCGATCATGTTGCACTTTAAGCGCTGCACACAGACAACACCATTAACATCGCAACATAAAACTATTTTTATATTGTGCCTAAAACTCTCGTGAATATATTCTCTGGGTTTATAGACGTTGTTATTGCGTGTGTTTTATGTAAACATGCGAGAATCACAGGCTGTCTCTCTGTATTTTCAATGGGAGCTGCTGTGAGCTACAATCGCTTCCTGAACATGTTTGTTCTGGAGGAAAGTGGAGTCTGCTCTTTAACGTCTTGATTATTGTTCTTTACAACACTGTTTGTCCTCTTTGTTGGGCTCACCTCCATGCACAGCTTAGGCTCTGGTACCCAACTCCTGGAGAGGGGCTGGACGCTTCATTTTTCTGGCGTTGCCCATGGGGAGAGGCGGAGAGCTGTGGTCGCATTGCTTCTTGCTCCCCAGCTCAGTTGCCATATGTTGGAGTTCACTCTGGTGAACGAGAGGGTCGCGTCCCTATGCCTTCAGGTCGGGACAGGTCTCTCACCGTTGTCTCAGCCTACGTGCCAGCAGCAGTGCAGAGTACCCGACCTTCCTGGAGTCCCTGGGAGGGGTACTAGATAGCACTCTGACTGGGGACTCCATTGTTCTCCTGGGGGATTTCAAAGCCCACGTGGGCGGCGACAGTGAGACTTGGAGGGGGGTGATCGGGAAGCACGTCCTCCCCGATCTGAACCCGAGTGGTGTTCAGTTGTTGGACTTCTGTGCTAGTCACAGTTTGTCCATCACGAACACCATGTTCGAGCACAAGGGTGTCCATAAGTGCACGTGGCACCAGGACACCCTGAGCCGGAGGTCGATGATCGACTTTGTAGTCGTATCATCTGACCTTCGGCCACGTGTCTCGGACACTCAAGTGAAGAGAGGGGCAGAGCTGTCAACCGATCACCACCTGGTGGTGAGTTGGATCCGCTGGGAGGGGAGGAAGCCGGTCAGACCTGGCAGGCCCAAACGTATTGTGAGGGTCTGCTGGGAATGACTGGCAGAACCCTCTGTCAGCGAGGTCTTCAACACCCACCTCCGGGAGAGCTTCTCCCAGATCCCGGGGGAGGTTAGAGACATGGAGTCTGAGTCAACCATGTTCTCCACCTCCATTGTCGATGCAGCCGCTCGTAGCTGTGGTCACAAGGTCTCTGGTGCCTGTCGTGATGGCAATCCCCAAACCCGGTGGTGGACACCGGAAGTAAGGGATGCCGTCAAGCTGAAGAAGGAGTCCTACTTATCTTTGTTGGTAGGTGGGACCCCAGAGGCAGCTGACAGGTACCGGCAGGCCAAGTGTGCTGTGCGGTTGCAGAGGCAAAAACCCGGGTCTGGGAGGAGTTCGGGGAGGCCATGGAGGAGGACTATCGGTCGGCCTTGAAGAGATTCTGGCAAACCACCCGACGCCTCAGGAGGCGGAAACAGCTCTCCACCAGCACTGTTTACGGTGCGGGTGGGGAGCTGTTGACCCTGACTGGGGATGTTGTCGAGCGGTGGAAGGAGTACTTCGAGGATCTCCTCAATCCCATCATCACGTCTTCCGAAGAGGAAGCAGAGACTGTGGACTCAGAGGCGGACTCATCCATTACCCAGGCCGAAGTCACCGAGGTGGTTAGAAAGCTCCTCGGTGGCAAGGCTCCTGGGGTGGGTGAAAACCATCCTGAGTATCTTAAGTCTCTGGATGTTGTGGGACTGTCTTGGCTGACACGCCTCTGCAACATCGCGTGGCGATCGGGGACAGTGCCTCTGGATTGGCAGACTGGGGTGGTGGTCCCTCTGTTTAAGAAGGGGGACAGGAGGGTGTGTTCCAACTATAGGGGGATCACACTCCTCAGCATCCCCGGTAAGGTCTATTCCAGAGTACTGGAGAGGAGAATTCGACCGATGGTCGAACCTCGGATTCAGGAGGAGCAGTGTGGTTTTCGTCCTGGTCGCGGCACACTGGACCAGCTCTACACGCTCCATTGGGTGCTCGAGGGTTCATGGGAGTTCACCCAACCAGTCCACATGTGCTTTGTGGATCTGGAGAAGGTGTTTGACCGTGTCCCCCGGGGCACCCTGTGTGGGGTGCTCCGGGAGTACGGGGTCCGGGGTCCTTTGCTAAGGGCTATCCGGTCCCTGTACGACCACAGCAGGAGCTTGGTTCATATTGCCAGTAGTAAGTCAAACCTGTTTCCAGTGCACGCTGGCCTCCACCGGACTGCCCTTTGTCACCGGTTCTGTTCATTATTTTTATGGACAGAATTTCTAGGCGCAGCCAGGGTGTAGAGGGGGTCTGGTTTGGGAACCACAGAATGTCGTCTCTGCTGTTTGCGGACGATGTGGTTCTGTTGGCTTTGTCAAATCAGGACCTTCAGCGTGCACTGGGGTGGTTTGTAGCCGAGTGTGAAGCGTCCGGGATGAAAATCAGCACCTCCAATCCGAGGCCATGGTTCTCGACCGGAAAAAGTTGCTTTGCCCTCTTCAGTTCGGTGGAGTTGTCCTTGCCTCAAGTGGAGGAGTTTAAGTATCTCGGGGTCTTGTTCACGAGTGAGGGACAGATGGAGTGTGAGATCGATAGACAGATCGGTGCAGCGTCTGCAGTGATGCGGTCGCTGTATCGGGCCGTCGTGGTGAAGAGAGAGCTGAGTAGGGGGGCAAAGCTCTCGATTTACCGATTGATCTATGTTCCGATCCTCACCTATGGTTATGAGATTGGCTCATGACCGAAAGAATGAGATCGCGAGTACAAGCGGCCGAGATGAGTTTCCGCCGCAGGGTGGCTGGGCACTCCCTTAGAGTTAGATTGAGGAGCTCCATCACTCGGGAGGAGCTCGGAGTCAAGCCGCTGCTCCTCCATGTCGAAAGGAGTCAGTTGAGGTGGCTCGGGCATCTTTTCCGGATGCCCCCTGGATGCCTCACTGAAGAGGTGTTCCAGCATGTCCCATTGGGAGGGAGGCCCCGGGGAAGACCCAGGACACGCTGGAGGGACTACTTTTCTCGGCTGCTTGGGAATGCCTAGGGGTTCCCCCGGAGGAGCTGGGGGAGGTGTGCATGGATAGGGAGGTCTGGGCGGCTTTGCTTGAGCTGCTGCCCCTGCGACCCAAATCTGGATAAAGCGGAAGAAAATGGATGGATGGATGGAAGGTTTATACAGAAATAACATTTCAGAGAGTTTTCTGCCATCTTGGATTATTTTGTTTGAGCGATCTGATGTCACTGTGACCTATAACATCACTATGGTTGTGTTAAATAATATCTGTGCTAAATTTTTGTTTCATGTTAGTTATTAAGTATTTATGTTATTTGTTTGGAAGTTCTGAGAAATATGTTGTTTTACTCTATCATGTGTCCAGGGGAGAGCTCCCCCTGTTGGTGAGAGCCAGTAACATTAGAAATGTGAGACTAAACCACACCCATTGTTAACACCCACAAGGTATAAAATGTGTTGTATGACTCATTTAGGGGCCTTTCCAAAATGGACACTGAATAAACTCAAAATGAGGGAATACAATGGTTTGGTTTTTTGTAAGGGACAGAATCTTACATAAAAGAACTGTTAGAAATAACAGTTGCAAACATAGACTGTATGGGTCACCACTGAATATAGTTCAAGGCCATCTGTTCATTTGAAATTTTTCCCATCAGAGGAACTATTTATTAAGTTTTCTTTTTTTCATACAAAACAATTTGGTCACAATGACAATGTCATATTATGATTCCCTATTTAAAAGCTAAGAAATAAAATTATAGTGGTGCCAAAGAAAGTTCTTTTAAATGACTTTAAAGCTTAAAAAACCCAAAGGCTGTACACTTTTAAATGGACTTTCTGTATTTTTTGTGGAATGTATCTTAGACAGTTGAGTGGGATACATTTCCAGATCTGAGATCTTTTGGTTGCTAGCGAACAAATACATTCTAATTCATGCAGCTGTAATTGTGAATGATCCTTCTTTTCCCCCTCCAGTGTGAGAGAATCATGACTTCAGGAACCAAGATGATTTGAAACTTGCAGTGCAAAAACTTGACAGTAGCCATGGCCCATCACTGTTGTTAATGAGATATGATAATGTGCCTTGGTGTGTGTGTGTGTGTGTGCAGAATTGTTAATTACTGCATGTTTCACAGCAAAATATTCAGCTACTTCAAACCTTCTGAAGTGGTTTAAGGGATCGAGTGGGAAAAAATATCACCACTTAAGAAAAAGGTAGTACAGTACATTACGAGTAGAACCGGAGGACAGTAGAACTGGTGGGGACAATACTATTGATGAGACACAGCTTCTGGACATCTTTCTGCCATGAGTCCATGAGTGGCTGTCCAGACATTTCGTCTAGGTTTTTTTTTCTTCTTCTTTTTCTTTCGTCTCATCCCATTAGGGGTCGACAGCAGATCAATCATTTCCATCTCACATGTCCTCTGAATCCCCCTCTATCACACCAACCACCTGCATGTCCTCCCTCAGCACATCCGTAAATCTTTGGCCTCCTTCTTCTCCTCCTGCCCGATGGCTCCATCCTCAGCATCCTTCTCCTATATGCCCTGGGTCCCTCCTCTGCACATGTCCAAACAATCTCAATCTTGACTCTCTGACTTTGTCCTCCAAACTGTCCCACCTGAGCTGCTCCTCTGATATGTTCATTCCTAATCCTATCTATTCTTGCCATTCCAAAGAAAATCTCAACATCTTCAGCTCTGTCACCTCCAGCTCTTCCTCCTGTCTTTTGTTAGTGCCACCACCTCTAAGCCATACAATAGCTGGACTCACTACTGTCTTATAGACTTTCCCCCTTCACTCTGGCAGATATTCTTCAGTCACAAATCACTCCTGCCACTTTCTCCATCCACTCGACCCTGTCTGCATTCTCTTCTTCAGCTCTCTACCACACTGTCCATTACTTTGGACAGTTGACCCCAAGTATTTAAACTCATCTACTTTCACCATTTCTGCTCCTTGTAACCACCCTATTCCACTGGGTTCCCTCCAATTCACACACATGTACTCAGTCTTGCTCCTACTGACTTTCATTCACCTGCTCTCCAAAGCGTATCTCCACCTCTCCAGACTAGACTCTGTTAAAGATTTTATATATATGTTATCACTGTTAAACATTTGTACCTTTTGTCTTCTTCTCTGATTGAGAACGGTGTTGTGCTGTTTGCCCCTGACCCCGAGAATGTACGTGTTATTCAACCTTGTTTTAGCATGCTGGGGTCAATCTGAACTGGGAATGAGGAGCTGGATGTACTTATTATTATTATTATACAACTTGTTTTGTAGCCACTACGACTGGGAGTGAAGCATGACGGGGTCAGTCATGAACTGGGGAGTAATAGACCTGAAGGTTGTTTTGACTGTTGTGATGTGATGCTTAGCGTGAAGACCAGGACACTCCAGGCAGATGCACAACAGCTGATAACTGCAACAGACGAACGAGATGTGCTGACCTCCGACGATAAGAGTAAAGAAAGAAACTGTTTTTCCTTACAGCTGCGCTTATTGACGTATGTGTTTTATGTTACGGGAAGAAACTTGTCTCGGCGTTGTCCCCCCCCCCTTAGGACAAGTTTTATGATGTAATGAGGGCATCTCTAATAAAAAGAGCGGGAGCACAGGCCAGACTTTAGTGTAGCCTTGGTGTACAGCCTGGCCGCACTCCCGCGCGTGATTAATTGACTTTCTGTCTCACTGGTGTTCTTGACTCTGTTTGTCTTATCAAGGTTTTAAGAATGTTTGGAGGAGAAAATACCCAACATTGACTGGGGGCTACATCCGGGATCTCAACAACACCGGAGGTGTCCGGCGGGGGTCGCCAAGTCCAGACGTAAATCCTTGGCCAAGGTCTGATCGATTGATCGTGTCTGCAATTGTCGACCACCGTTGGCATCGTCTGGTTGACGAGATTTTCCCAAAGAAGACAGACAGGAAGTCGAGTCAGTGAGTAAAATTTCTTTGTAAACAGTACTGAGTGAGTGGTGATCAGATCACATAAAACAGTTAAGTTCCGCAAGCGATGATACAGAATCGTCTGTTAATGAAACACAGTTAAACTCTGTAAGGAGGGTGCGGACTCCTCTGTTTATATACGCGTACCGGTAGGGGATAAAAGTGATCACATAAAACAGTTAAACTCCGTAAGCGATGGCGTGGAATCGTCTGTTAATGCAAAGCAGTTAAAATCCGCGAGGAGGGCGGACTCCTCTACGGTTGCGAGGGACGCCCGTAGTTAAATTCCGGAAGGAGGATACGGACTCCTCTGTTTTAATACGTAAAGGAAATCCCGGGTAGAAATACGTGCACTGTAAAAAAGCAGTTAAATTCGGCAGGGACGGCGGAGTCCCCTAATGCAGGACATTAGTTAAATTTCACGGGAGGGCGAGCTCCGCTGGGCTAAGAATACGCGTACGATTATTAAAAGTGTTTCTATGTGTAAATAGTGTTTTGTGTAAGTGTAAATAACTGTGTGAAAGTGTAATACTTTGGACAACGTTAGTGACAACCGTGTGTGGATGCGAAGGCAAGTGATTCCGCTTCCTACGGGGAGGTGAAAGGAATCAACCACACGACGGCAAATTAATTGTCACGTCCAAGAAAGTGTGAAAACTTCAGATTTAGAACACCCTAGGTGTGCCCCCGTCTGAAGTCCAAATTATAACAAGGGATAATAAAAATGGGGGGTAAGACGTCTAAAAATAAGGAAAATTTATCAACTGACGACTGGAAATTTATGGAAGCAAAAAATCCAAAAGCAACAAAGAAATTGGAGACCTGGATAAATAAACATGACTTTGACGGACGACTGAACCTGATCAGCATACAGAAGCTAAGAAGGAGTTAGAACAGAAACATAAAGGTGATGAGAAAAAGATGCAGAAAGTAGGGGCAGATTTAGTGGCATTTTGGGAGGAGGAAGCAGAGAACAGACAGAAGGGAGCAGAGAAGCGATGATTAGAGAAAGCAAGGAAAAAGAAAGCTGTAGGTAAGGCAGAAGAGGATGTGATAATTCAGCACAGAGAACCAGAACAGCCTCAACAACCACCGCCGGCTGGATCGTCGGTGACAACAACACCTTTATCTCCTCTACCAGAGGATGACGATGTACCGCCACCACAGTATGATTTGGCAGTAAAACCTAAGGTAAAAAGTGAAAAACCAGAAAAACCAGAAAAACCAGATAAACCAGAAACACGCAGTCACGCGAAAGTGCCCACAGCCCCTCCCATGGTGGAACACAGTGACCAGGGAGGTGCCTATCCTATGATAGAAGTACCAATCCTCGTGCAGGAACAGCAGGACAGCGATCAACCATGCTCGTATATCGAACATGGAATGCTGATGATATCAAAGCAGCAGTCGACATGATACCATCGCCACATGTCGATATTGAGGGATTTATGCAGGATATAGAAAACATTAGAAATTCTTACCACCTTAGTGGACCTGAAGTCCAACAGGTGTGGATGAAAGCATGTGGCCCTAAATGGGGTCAGATACGCGGAGACTGGAATCCTGCAGACCAGGATGGCGTACCGTTGCCACATGATGATCTAGTCTTGAAAACAAGAGTGGAAGCTATGATTACACGAGCAAAAGGTGTGTTAGGACCAAAAATAAATTACACTGAAATTACCAGGACAACACAGAAAGAAGGAGAACCATGGACAGAGTTTAGATGCAGATTTGAGAGTGTATTTAGGGTCCATAGTGGCATATTGCCAGGAACACCAGTGTATGAACAACAATTGAAAAACGCTCTGATCCAACATTCCAATAAGGATATAAAAGCTTGATACAGAAACATTGGATTGGATTGCCTACAGGCACATTGGAAGAAACACATACACACTGCTGTCATGCAGAAGGAGTCTTAAAGCAGAAAAAGACAGGAAACAGCAACAAAGGAGTGTATGTAGCACACGGAGATGATGAAATATATTACCAACAGGGTAACTTAAGACAGCAGAAGCAGTGCAAACGCCCCCAAAAGCCATGGCAAAACAGACAAGGTGGACAGCCACAACGTCAAGGACCATGGCAACCACAACAGCAGCACAGACAGGGAGGGCCACCACGTGGTCCCCTGATTTGTTGGAACTGTGGGAGAGAGGGACATATGTATAGAAATTGTCCGAATCCACCTACTGAGGGAGCAGCAGGAGGAATTCCACAACGGAATAATCCTCCACAGCCACAGTATCCACAATGACTAGAATCCATAATCCATGATTCCACATCAGATAGGCAGTCTGATTCTGATATGGATCTGTGTGCCTTACTGGGAAATCCGGTACCAAAACCAGAAGTGACTTTGTTGGTAAATGGACGACCAGTGACATTCCGTTGTGATACAGGAGCATGTAGAACCACATGTAATGACAACATACCTGTCCATCGATTAAGCAACGAAATCTTTAGGGTTCGCTCTGCAAATGGACAAACATCAGACGTCCCTATCACTAAACCCATAACGTTGACAGATCCATTTGGCCTGACATGTACTATGTCAGTGTTGAACATGCCACAATGTCCAGTTAACCTTTTAGGATGAGACGGATTGACTGCATTGGGCTTGTCCATAATTGTGGAACAAGGGAAATTAGTTGTTGAACGCACAGGAGACGTTAACATGGTAAGAGAAGAAAGCGATGACCCCACATTCCACTATTACTATACATTTGACATTTCGGAAGAAGATGCTGCAGGATGGGGTAAAGATGTCGTCTTGCAAGCGACAGCCCTACTAAAAAATCCTGAACAAAAGATGTCACCACCTGACCTGCATGTCACAATGTGGCATAAAGATCCTCCAAGTCCGGATGGTGACTATGAAAACAAATTGAAAAACGTTTCACCTGTGAAGTTGACAATGACCGATTTGATTCATGATGGCAACTAAACAGCTGTCATAACAGTGACAGGTGCCACTGAAGACATTTTAAAATTGAGATTTACAGGTATGCCATTACATGTGTCACTTTGTAAGCCATATTTGACGGAATGGCAAGAATTGGGACTGACAGTCATAACAGCTTTGTCAGCCACTGATTGGAGCAGAGTTGGACCACGAACGGAGTTCAGTCCATCAACTAAATTGTATAAAGTGACAGTTAATGTCTCATTGGTGCTGACAGCTGGAACACACATTGATGTGTCCACTTCACAATCCTGAGTGTTTCAGTTGAGTCCTGAAGAGGATGATCTTCTCTCTTCTGTACCATCAGGATTGTGGACAACAGGTCCTTCAGACGTAGGACTGATAAAAAATGCACAACCTGTAGTTATAAGACCAAAAACAGAATACAGACCATGTGTAAGACAGTATCCATTGAAACCTGATGCAATTGACGGAATCAGGCCAGTAGTAGAGAATTTATTAACAGCAGGAGTAATAGTGCCATGTCCAGATTCACCATGTAACACACCCATATTTCCCGTAAAAAAGGCTCCGCCCTCAGTAGGGTGGAGAATGATTCAAGATCTGCAGGCAGTAAATGCTGCTGTGATTAAAAGAGCACCATGTGTCCCAGATCCACACACCTTGTTAAATTCGCTGAGACCAAATTCTAATAGTTTCTCAGTAATTGACATAAGTAATGCATTTTTCTCTGTGCCAGTACATCCAGATAGTCAATTCTGGTTTGCTTTTACCTTTAAAGGACAACGATATACATTCACCAGATTACCGCAGGGTTACGCAGAGAGTCCAACTATTTATTCTCAAGTCATGTCAGCATGTTAGCCAATTTCGTTCCACCGGCAGATAGCCAACTATTAGTGTATGTTGATGACATTTTGATTGCCTCTGACACACGAGAAAACTGCATAACTGACACAGTAGCATTATTATGTTTCTTATTTGATAATGGCCACAAAGATAGTAAAAACAAAGTTCAGTTGTGTAGTGATAAAGTAAAATATTTAGGACATGAATTATCAGCCACAGGGCGTACTATCCTGTCTGACAGGAAGGAAGCAATTTTGCACGCTCCAAAACCACAAACCAAAAAGCAGATGATGTCATTTCTTGGACTGACTAATTACTGCAGGGCATGGATTCCCTGCTATGCAGAATTGACTAGTCCACTTTCTGATTTGATGTACAAGGATGATATTTCAATGTCAACCGTGTTGGAATGGAACAAAGAAGCTGAGGAAGCTTTTGTAAAAGTAAAACAAACATTAGTGTCATCCACAGTTTTGGCACTACCAGATTATAGTAAACCATTCATTCAAACAGTTGATTGTAAGAATAAGTTCATGACTAGTGTTTTGGTTCAAGTATATGGCTCAAAATTGAGGCCAGTTGCCTACTACTCATCTAAATTGGATGCAGTAGCAAGTGCTTTACCACCATGTGTACAGGCTGTTATTGCAGCCTCTATGGCTGTTCAAAGTAGCAGTAATGTTGTTCTATTCCATCAGTTGACACTGAAAGTTCCACATGCAGTTTCTGCACTTCTGTTGCAGACAAACATGAGCCTTTTGTCCCCAGCAAGACATCTTTCGTGTATGTCCTTGCTATTATCACAACCACATCTTACGGTAGAGCGCTGTACAACATTGAATCCATCCACATTGATACCTTTACCTGAGGATGGTGAGCCGCACAATTGTCTTGATGTAGCTACGGTCTGTACGAAAGCACGCCCAGACCTCCAGGACACACCCATCCCAAACAGTACAATTGTGTATGTGGATGGTTCTTCCACTAAAAATGCTTACGGACAAACACAATCTGGATATGCTGTTGTCACAAATTCAGAAGTATTGGATTCTGCTTCATTGCCATCGTCATTTTCAGCACAAGCAGCTGAATTAGTTGCTTTAACTGCAGCTTGCTATCTGTTTAAAGGTACGGCTGTAACAATTTATACAGACAGCCAGTACGCTTTCAGCACAGTGCATGTGTTTGCAAAACTGTGGGAAGAGCGTGGAATGGTGACATCATCTGGAAAGCCAGTGACTCATGCCACACTCCTAACTGCACTACTGAAGGCTGTGAAATTGCCTAAACAAATTGCTATATGCAAATGTGCGGCTCACACCAAAGGCTCTGACAGTATTTCAAAAGGACATGATTTTGCTGACAGAGCAGCAAAAGAGGCAGCAGCAGCTTCTTCTATTTTTGTTGTACAGGACACTACTCCAGATTTGCATTTAGGTCATACACTGCTTGCTGACATGCAACAGCAGGCAACTGACAGAGAAAAACAAATGTGGATAGCTAAAGGGGCTACGTATGCAAATGATTTGTACGTATGACCACAAAGAAACCCATATTGCCAAAAAATATGTTTAAATGGGCAGCTATTATGAGCCATGGCGTGACGCATGTCTCATCAGGGGGTATGATATCGCAATTGCAATCTATTTTTTGTCTTTATGGGTTCGATGCATATGCAAAACAGCATTGTAGAGCATGCATGATATGTGCAAAACACAACTCACAAGGCAATTTGAGACCCCAAAGAGGCAATTTCCAACACCACAATATCCCTTTCAAGTGATTCATATGGATTATATACAGCTGAGTAAACATGAAGGGAAGGAATTTTGTTTAGTCATAATTGATGCCTTCTCCAAAATGGGTAGAATTGTTCCCTACAAACATGCAGATGCACTTACAGTGGCTAAGGCATTGTGCAAAGACATCATTCCACGATTTGGAATACCAGAAACAGTCTATTCAGATAATGGAGCGCATTTTGTTAATACAATAGTGCAATACGTCGGAGAAGCGCTACAGGTCAATCTCAAAAATCATTGTGCTTATCATCCACAAAGCGCCGGATTAGTGGAAAGGATGAATGAACAGTAAAAAACAGACTTAGAAAGACAATGGAGGAAACAGGCAGACCATGGACACATTGTGTAGATTTGGTAAAATGTATATAAACATAACTAGTACCATGGGGTTGACACCGTATGAAACATTGTTTGGCAGAAAATATCGATTGCCATATTATGGGCAAATTTGGGATGTACCTGAGGAAGCCAATTTGGCGGATTACATGAGAAAAATGTTAGAAGGACAACGAGGGAGAGTTCCAAACACTGATGATCCCATTTCTCCACAGGAGGACCCTAAAGTGGTACCTGGAGACTGGGTGTTGATAAGAAGCATCAAGAGAAAACACTGGCATTCACCTAAATGGGAAGGGCCCCATCAAGTACTACTCACAACACCCACAGCCTTGAAAATTGGGGAAAGAAGTACATGGATTCATTTGACTCACTGTAAGAAAGTCATTTCTGCAGACACAGACAAACAGTAAGAACAGTAGGACAAGACTAGTAATAGTGTGTCAGCTTGGTGTTAAGATCCAGGTTAGACACGAAAGCTAGCAGAAGACATTAAGAAGCCACTGTTCTGAACATAGGTGTGCTGTAGTGTGCAGAAATGGCGAAAGAAAAAAAACAAAAGAACGAGGGTTTCTGGACCCCATGGACAGTCCTTGTTATGCTACTTTTCTTTTTCGGATTGGGCTTATTATTAAAAGCCATAAGCACGGGACATGATAATAAGGATCACCTCCGCAGATTGCAGAGACCAAAAAGAAGTAACGAAGACCCCAGTCCGATAATAAATGCCACAGTACATAGCTGTGATAGGAACAATGCGTACCGATTTGGTATACAAGCCTGCATTCCTAGAAAAGCTTCTGTGGTCATCTCTGTACCATATAGTGCTCTTACCCATGGAATATGGGATGGTGGGGATGGTGACAGAGGGACTAATTACGGAAATAGTTTCTCATGGTATATGACCAATGATCAACAAGATAAGAGATGGGAAACATTGGTAGCCGATGAATGGAGTAGATGGACACCAAGATGGGCACAAACCGAGTGGGCTAAGTACCAGAGTCAAATTCTCAAAATGTATCAAACAGATGATAAACTGTCTATAGTGGTGAATACCACAGAAAAAGGAACCATATTCCCACCTGATATAGAGGGAGACTGTTGGTTGTTCCTCCTTTGGGTATACAAACAAGGAAAAGATCCGTATTTCCATTTTTTCCTCTGTGAAACAGATAGAGTACAGCAACCAATATTGACCGAATTAAGTACGTCAAAGGGGGTGCCCATACAAGCAAAGGGGGTGCCCATACAAGCAAAGGGGATGTCCGTACAAGGCACAAAAGACATGAAGGCAGATGACTGGTTCCTAGTAACTACAGGAATTAGTGGACAAAATAACAATTGGCTTTTAATGGCAGAACAAGCAGGACTAGCAGCAAAGAAGGACTGTGTCTTATGTATGGGACCCAGACCTATATTACAGGTAATACCGGCAGCATTACCCAAAGACTGTCTGCTGACGGTTATGACACAGACATACATTGCAGCAAACAACAAATGTTCTAAGTGGGACAAGATCTATCCATTGACGAAATTGACTAAGATCAAACCTTTATTTTCAAGCAAAGTTGGGCATGCTAACCATACATGTGTACACTTGACAGGGACAAGTAAGACTTTGGGTAGCTTAAGCCACACTGCCTGGTGTAAGAATGTGGTCCATAGTACTCCCACATTCAAACCTGTCGGTAGGAGTGATGTATGGTGGTGGTGTGGTGATAACAGAATCTTTGACAGACTGCCACGAAATGTGTCAGGTTATTGTGCATTAATATCATTATTGTTACCAGTTAAAGCCATACCCATGACCCCTGAAGACGTTACGACATATGCAGCCTCTCTTATTCCTGAAGATTGGCAGACAGGCATAGCCAGACATAGAGTAAAAAGAGAGTGGAAAGGAGTAGGAAATCCAACATATATTGACGCAATAGGAGTCCCCAGAGGAGTGCCTGATGAGTATAAACTGGTTGATCAAATAGCAGCTGGATTCGAATCTTCCATCTGTTGGTGGTGTTCAATTAATAAAAACGTGGACAGAATAAACTACATCCACTACAATGTACAGAAATTAGGAAATTGGACTGAGGAAGGATTTAAGGCTGTCCATTCACAGTTAGAAGCCACGTCCCTTATGGCCTTCCAGAATCGTATTGCTCTGGATATGTTGTTGGCGGAGAAAGGAGGTGTTTGTGCCATGTTCGGAGAACAATGCTGCACATTCATTCCCAACAACACGGCTGCAGACGGCAGTCTCACTCAAGCCATTGACGGGCTGAGAACGTTGAACAGGAAGATGAAAGAGCACAGTGGAGTAAACACCGAAGGCTGGGATTGGTGGCTGGAAGGGATGGGAAGATGGCGGTCTTTGATTTCTTCACTATTAGTGTCTATAGCAGTATTTGCTGCAATTCTAACATTGTGTGGATGTTGTTGTATTCCATGTCTCCGAGGCCTTGTAAATAGAATGATAACCATAGCAATAAGTCCAGGACCAGGAGGGGGACCAGCATCATATCCACTCCTGGGGCAAGACGACACCGAGGAGGACGATGACTCCCATGACCTGTACCCAGACCAATGGAAGTATGATGACCCAGACACCGATGATGGTGACAATGATGACATCACCTCTGGGGTGTAAGCCTATAGAACATACCATGATGAACCTCTTAGTGAAAATCTCAAAAAGAAGTGCTAAGCTAGGTGATAACTACTACTGTATGTTTAACAGGTGATAAACAGGAGGGGAATGTTAAGATTTTATATATATGTTATCACTGTTAAACATTTGTACCTTTTGTCTTCTTTCTGATGAGAACGGTGTTGTGCTGTTTGCCCCTGACCCCGAGAATGTACGTGTTATTCAACCTTGTTTTAGCATGCTGGGGTCAATCTGAACTGGGAATGAGGAGCTGGATGTACTTATTATTATTATTATACAACTTGTTTTTGTAGCCGCTAATGACTGGGAGTGAAGCATGACGGGGTCAGTCATGAACTGGGAGTAATAGACCTGAAGGTTGTTTTGACTGTTGTGATGTGATGCTTAGCGTGAAGACCAGGACACTCCAGGCAGATGCACAACAGCTGATAACTGCAACAGACGAACGAGATGTGCTGACCTCCGACGATAAGAGTAAAAGAAAGAAACTGTTTTTCCTTACAGCTGCGCTTATTGACGTATGTGTTTATGTTACGGGAAGAAACTTGTCTCGCATTGTCCCCCCCCCCCCCTTAGGACAAGTTTTATGATGTAATGAGGGCATCTCTAATAAAAAGAGCGGGAGCACAGGCCAGACTTTAGTGTAGCCTTGGTGTACAGCCTGGCCGCACTCCGCGCGTGATTAATTTGACTTTCTGTCTCACTGGTGTTTCTTGACTCTGTTTGTCTTATCAAAGGTTTTAAGAATGTTTGGAGGAGAAAATACCCAACAGACTCAACTTGCTCTCTACTCTCACTACAGATCACAATGTCATCTGCAAACATCATAGTCCATGGGGACTCCTGTCTGATCTCATCTGTCAACCTGTCCATCACCATTGCAAACAAGAAAGGACTCAGAGCTGATCCTTGGTGTAATCCCACCTTCACCTTGAATGAGTCTGTCATTCCTACTGCGCATCTGACCGCTGTCACACTATTCCTTAGAGTCCTCAGTTCCCCAATGCTTATTGAGTGTTGTTAGAAGGAAAGGTGATGTAACACAGTGGTCAACATACCACTGTCCCAGCTTTTTTGAAATGTGTTGCAGGCATCCATTTCAAAATGAGCAAATATTTGCACACAAACAATAAAGTTTATCAGTTTGAACATTAAATATCTTGTCTTTGTGGTGTATTTAATTGAATATAGGTTGAAGAGGATTTGCAAATCATTGTATTCTGTTTTTATTTACATTTTTCACAGCGTCCCAACTTCATTGGAATTGGGGTTGTAAAAGTTCAGAGAGAAAAGTGGAAGTAGGGCTGCAAGCAACTGACCAATCATCACAATAAAAGTGCCTCAGACCGCAAAACCAACAGAATACAGTGCCACAGTGGTCATGTCACCAGATACATTGGTGACATGACCACAAAAGATACTGGCTTTTTTGTGGATTTTCCATGATGGGTGTAAAAAAAAATACTTTATGGATGTTACAGTGGAGAGGATTGCCATCAAGAAGCATTTCCTACATCCACTCACTCAAAAATATCTAAAACTAGCTGGGTACCCAGCGCTGCCCGGGTTAACCTGTTTTAGACATAAGCCAAATGCCAATCATTTTAATCAAAGCAATTGTCTAACATTTATTTTTGTAATGCTGATGTTTTATAAATATAATAGTTAATGGGCTAAAGTTTGTGCAGCAGAACTATAAATCAAATCAAATCAATTTTATTTATATAGCGCCAAATCACAACAACAGTTGCCCCAAGGCGCTTTATATTGCAAGGCAAAAGCCATACAATAATTACAGAAAAACCCCAACGGTCAAAACGACCCCCTATGAGCAAGCACTTCGTGACAGTGGGAAGGAAAAACTCCTTTTTAATAGGAGGAAACCTCCAGCAGAACCAGGCTCAGGGAGGGGCAGTCTTCTGCTGGGACTGGTTGGGGCTGAGGGGAGAGAATCAGGAAAAAGACGTGCTATGGAAGAGAGCAGAGATCAGTCACTAGTGATTAAATGCAGAGTGGTGCATACAGAGCAAAAAGAGTAAGAAACACTCAGTGCATCATGGGAAACCCCCCAGCAGTCTAAGTCTATAGCAGCATAACTAAGGGATGGTTCAGGGTCACCTGATCCAGCCCTAACTATAAGCTTTAGCAAAAAGGAAAGTTTTAAGCCTAATCTTAAAAGTAGAGAGGGTGTCTGTCTCCCTGATCTGAATTGGGAGCTGGTTCCACAGGAGAGGAGCCTGAAAGCTGAAGGCTCTGCCTCCCATTCTACTCTTAAAAACCCTAGGAACTACAAGTAAGCCTGCAGTCTGAAAGCAAAGCGCTCTATTGGGGTGATATGGTACTAAGAGGTCCCTGAGATAAGATGGGACCTGATTATTCAAAACCTTATAAGTAAGAAGAAGAATTTTAAATTCTATTCTAGAATTAACAGGAAGCCAATGGAGAGAGGCTAATATGGGTAAAATATGCTCTCTCCTTCTAGTCCCCATCAGTACTCTAGCTGCAGCATTTTGAATTAACTGAAGGCTTTTCAGGGAACTTTTAGGACAACCTGATAATAATGAATTACAATAGTCCAGCCTAGAGGAAATAAATGCATGAATTAGTTTTTCAGCATCACTCTGAGACAAGACCTTTCTAATTTTAGAGCTATTGCACAAATGCAAAAAAAGCAGTCCTACATATTTGCTTAATATGCACATTGAATGACATATCCTGATCAAAAATGACTCCAAAATTTCTCACAGTATTACTAGAGGTCAGGGTAATGCCATCCAGAGTAAGGACCTGCTTAGACACCACGTTTCTAAGATTTGTGGGTCCAAGTACAATAACTTCAGTTTTATCTGAATTTAAACCTCAAGCAGACCTGACTCAAAGGGGTGACCCTCTGCTTGGGCCATGCTACAAACATAAATTACAGAACAATTCACAGAACAATTCACGGACGAATATACAAGAAATGCTATTGGCGCACAGGACAGGAGGGTCGCCAACACAAATACAACTCCCATCTCTGGATGGAGCTGCACCTTAAACAGAGAGAAAAAACAGAATCAGGCATCAGAAAGACAAAAAATACTGTATAATTTGCCAGCATTAAACAATTCAGTGTGATGTATGACACACAACCCTAGGCTGAGCGTTAACTGGTCAAATTGATGCCGATGTCTTACTGGACCAAGAACCATCATTTCAGTCTTATCAGAGTTTAAAAGTAGGACGTTTCTAGACATCCAACTTCTCACTGCTGCAAGGCAATCTTCTAAGGATTTTATGTGGTAAGGATCTGGTTAGACACCATGTTTCTAAGATTTGTGGGGCCAAGTACAATAACTTCAGTTTTATCTGAATTTAAAAGCAGGAAATTAGAGGTCATCCATGTCTTTATGTCTGTAAGACATTCCTGCAGTTTAACTAATTGGTGTGTGTCCTCTGGCTTCATGGATAGATAAAGCTGGGTATCATCTGCGTAACAATGAAAATTTAAGCAGTGCTTTCTAATAATACTGCCTAAAGGAAGCATGTATAAAGTGAATAAAATTGGTCCTAGCACAGAACCTTGTGGAACTCCATAATTAACCTTAGTCTGTGAAGAAGTCTCCCCATTTACATGAACAAATTGTAATCTATTAGATAAATATGATTCAAACCACCGCAGTGCAGTGCCTTGGCATGCTCTAATCTCTGCAATAAAATTTATGGTCAACAGTATCAAAAGCAGCACTGAGGTCTAACAGGACAAGCACAGAGATGAGTCCACTGTCTGAGGCCATAAGAAGATCATTTGTAACCTTCACTAATGCTGTTTCTGTACTATGATGAATTCTAAAACCTGACTGAAACTCTTCAAATAGACCATTCCTCTGCAGATGATCAGTTAGCTGTTTTACAACTACCCTTTCAAGAATTTTTGAGAGAAAAGGAAGGTTGGAGATTGGCCTATAATTAGCTAAGATAGCTGGGTCAAGTGATGGCTTTTTAAGTAATGGTTTAATTACTGCCACCTTAAAAGCCTGTGGTACATAGCCAACTAATAAAGATAGATTGATCATATTTAAGATCGAAGCATTAATTAATGGTAGGGCTTCCTTGAGCAGCCTGGTAGGAATGGGGTCTAATAGACATGTTGATGGTTTGGAGGAAGTAACTAATGAAAATAACTCAGACAGAAAAATCGGAGAGAAAGGGTCTAACCACATACCTGCATACTGAAAGCAGCCAAAGATAATATGTCTTTGGGATGGTTATGAGTAATTTTTTCTCTAATAGTTAAAATTTTATTAGCAAAGAAAGTCATGAAGTCATTACTAGTTAAAGTTAAAGGAATACTCGGCTCAATAGAGCTCTGACCCTTTGTCAGCCTGGCTACAGTGCTGAAAAGAAACCTGGGGTTGTTCTTATTTTCTTCAATTAGTCATGAGTAGTACGATGTCCTAGCTTTACGGAGGGCTTTTTTATAGAGCAACAGATTCTTTTTCCAGGCTAAGTGAAGATCTTCTAAATTAGTGAGACACCATTTCCTCTCCAACTTACGGGTTATCTGCTTTAAGCTGCGAGTTTGTGAGTTATACCACGGAGTCAGGCACTTCTGATTTAAGGCTCTCTTTTTCAGAGGAGCTACAGCATCCAAAGTTGTGCTCAATGAGGATGTAAAACTACTGACGAGATAATCTATCTCACTCACGGAGTTTAGATAGCTACTCTGCACTGTGTTGGTATATCGCATTGGAGACATAACAAAGAAGGAATCATATCCTTAAACCTAGTTACCGCGCTTTCCGAAAGACTTCTACTGTAATGAAACTTATTCCCCACTGCTGGGTAGTTCATTAAAGTAAATGTAAAACTTATTAAGAAATGATCAGACAGAAGGGGGTTTTCAGGGAATACTGTTAAGTCTTCAATTTCCATACCATAAGTCAAAACAAGATCTAAAGTATGATTAAAGTGGTGGGTGGACTCATTTACATTTTGAGCAAAGCCAATTGAGTCTAATAATAGATTAAATGCAGTGTTGAGGCTGTCATTCTCAGCATCTATGTGGATGTTAAAATCACCCACTATAATTATCTTATCTGAACTAAGCACTAAGTCAGACAAAAGGTCTGAAAATTCACAGAGAAAGTCACAGTAACGACCAGGTGGACAATAGATAAAAACAAAGAAAACTGTTTTTTTTTTGGGACTTCCAATTTGGATGGACAAGACTAAGAGTCAAGCTTTCAAATGAATTAAAGCTCTGTCTGGGTTTTTGATTAATTAATAAGCTGGAGTGGAAGATTGCTGCTACTCCTCCCCCTCGGCCCATGCTACGAGCATTCTGACAGTTAGTGTGACTCGGGGGTGTTGACTCATTTAAACTAACATATTCATCCTGCTGTAACCAGGTTTCTGTAAGGCAGAGTAAATCAATATGTTGATCAATTATTATATCATTTACTAACAGGGACTTAGAAGAGAGAGACCTAATGTTTAATAAACCACATTTAACTGTTTTAGTCTGTGGTGCAGTTGAAGGTGCTATAGTATTTTTTCTTTTTGAATTTTTATGCTTAAATAGATTTTTACTGGTTGTTGGTGGTCTGGGAGCAGGCACCGTCTCTACGGGGATGGGGTATTGGGGGGATGGCAGGGGGAGAGAAGCTGCAGAGAGGTGTGTAAGATTACAATTCTGCATCCTGGTCCCACCCTGGGTAGTCACGGTTTGGAAGGTTTAATAAAATTGGCCAGATTTCTAGAAATGAGAGCTGCTCCATCCAAAGTGGGATGGATGCCATCTCTCCTAACAAGACCAGGTTTTCCCCAGAAGCTTTGCCAATTATCTATGAAGCCCACCTTATTTTTTGGACACCACTCAGACAGCCAGCAATTCAAGGAGAACATGCGGCTAAACATGTCACTCCCGGTCCGATTGGGGAGGGGCCCAGAGAAAACTACAGAGTCTGACATTGTTTTTGCAAAGTTACACACCGATTCAATGTTAATTTTAGTGACCTCCAGTTGGCGTAACCGGGTGTCATTACTGCCGACGTGAATTACAATCTTACCGAATTTACGCTTAGCCTTAGCCAGCAGTTTCAAATTCATGCAGACTGTGTTTTGCAATCAAATTAATAATAAAATTATACACAAAAGGTAGGTAACAGTAAATGTAAATATCAATGAATCAAAGTTGAGGTAGTGGTGTATTTCACTCTAAGGCAAACTGGGTTGTACAGGACAGCCAGGTGCTTAACAGTTGAGAACATAAAGTAGCTGAAGGAAGGGATTAAATAAACAGAGATGGCAAACACATATACAGGGTTGGAAATTTGAATCTGCCTGGTCATACCCACAGCCTCAGCCTAAGCATGTTGTTGTTTTGCTGAGTGTGCTGTGGCTGTGCTGTGCTGAGTGTGCTGTAGAAAGGGATTAAATAAACAGAGATGGCCAACACATATACAGGGCTGGAAATTTGAATCTGCCTGGTCATATCTGCAGCCCCTATTCCACAGGATTCCATTCTATTACAATTGAAACAGGAAGAAAAAATGCCGTTCTCTGGCTTGCCTCTTGACAGGCTGGCTTTTAAAATGCAGACCTAGCAACTAGTTGGCTTATAAAGTGCAGACCTGGCAAACCACCCAAAAACAAAAATAATGAGCTGCAATCGGTTGCACCCTCAGCCAGAACTGCAACAAGCGTAGCTTCTGCTTTAAATTTTTACCCAGATGGAGCATGATCAAACAAGTTTCAAGCTGTACTCACTAGGACTACCCCATATAAAGGCATTCAGACATGATTGAAGCTGCTTTGATTAAGCACACCCAGAAGTTACCACAGAGTAGCAATGATTTGGTGAATCAGGATGAAATTTTTGAACAGCTCAAAAATTTCACGCTGATTTCAAAACTGGTGCCAATGATGGCCGTAACTACTGCATATACTTATCGAGTTTGTTCGATTGATAAAGATGGATAAAGAAGTTACTATGATGCTTCAATACGTGCACCGATTTGCTAGAAAAGGGAAGGAGTGGCGCTCTGTGGAATATCCACATTACCTCACAAGTTAGTGGGAAGCCAAAAAAGCATCAATTACTCGGACTTTTGTCTTCTGACTAGGCGATAGCTAACAAGAAAACTTTTTTTCTGTTGCTTTGAATTTGCATTAACATTCAGGCTCAAGTTTATCTACTAGCTATGACTAGCATTAGATGTTAGGTATCACTGAGCGTGGTGGTTCTTCAATGCAATGGAGACACAACAGCTGTGAAAGCTAATTAATAGTCCATTCCTGAAATCTGGGAAATAGGTCAAGTTCCTGCAGTGGAAACGGGCCTAAAAATGTTTCAACGGTCACGGTAAGTTGACTTCCTGATTCAATCACTGCAGCTTCCCAGAAAGGCCAAAAATGTCACTTTTTACAGATCTCAAATTATTGCAGAAAAACCTTTCAATAACTTTGCTTATCTTGCATAAAGATTCCTTAAGAGCAGGGGTGGGCAATCATGTGCCATGAAGGGCCGAAGCACTCCAGGTTTTCCTTGCTACCAATCATCTCAGCAGGTGATTTCATTAATGTTCAGGTGTTTCTGCAGGTGATTTCATTGACAACCAGGTGTTTATGTTCAAGGGAGAAGCTCATCAGCAACCCACCTGCTGAGGTGATTGGTTGCAAGGAAAACATGCAGTGTCTCGGCCCTCGTTGCCCACCCCTGCTTAAAAGGCTGCCTACATACAAAACAATTGTAATTCTCCTTGAATCAACCTGAAAGCCCCTGAAAAGGCCAAACAATGATTTGTCAATTCATAACATAAAATGTTTTTTTTTCCTTGATTCTGCATATAGGCTCCTTGACTCAATGTCTACAAGATTTTCACTGTACTTATATTATGATATTATAATAGCCAAGTGGCCTCTGTGTGCTTGCGTACTTGTTCCTGTTTACTTCCAGGGGCGTGGCCTGCTGCTGACCCTGCGCTCACTGTTTGTTTCACTGTTTGTCTGTTAGCGTTATTAAATTTGTTTTAACGTATTTTTTTTAAGCAGTTCATTGGTTTAATGTGGATGTGACCTGTCAGAACTTCACTGCACTTTGCACTTTGGACCTTATCGTCGCAATGAAAATCGCACTGCTGTGGATCATTTTCTGCCTACCAGCGTTTGCGCACGGGAGCTCCCTCACAAGCCAGCAAAGCTTCCTTACTTACACCAGAGAGCATCTTTTGTCACTTCGCTCACCTGGTGGGGTTCCTTCAGTTTGTCTACCTGCGGACTGTCAGGAAATCCGACGGCCTCTTAAATGTCTGGGGAAGAGGAAAAAGCGTGGCTCCAGGGGAGGCGTGAGGCACCGACTCTGGACACGCCGCAGCAGATTCCCACTGCCTGTCATCACTCTGTCTAACGTCCGCTCGGTAAGCAATAAACTCGATGAACTTGTGCTGAGAGCCGAGCATGACAGTGAATTTAGATAGAGTAATCTTGTGTGTTTGACGGAAACATGGCTTAAAGATCATCACGATACACTGAGGCTGTCAGGCTACACCGCTGTCAGAGCGGACAGGGATGCGCGCACTGCGCACAAATCCATCGGAGGGGGTCTGTGTTTGTTTGTGGATAACAGCTGGGCCACTCAATACAGCATACGAGAGCAAGTATGCACACCAGACAATGAGATACTGACTGTATCTTTTAGACCCTTTTATCTTCCGCGGGAGTTCGGACAGATCACTGTCATTCTCGTATACGTGCCCAGTCCAGATGATGACGCAGCAGGAGAAAGAATAGCAGAGAGCTATAATAATGCACTCACCCGCTCTGCTGACCAGCCCGTTTTCATTCTGGGTGACTTTAACTCCTGCAGTCTGTCTGACCACCTGCCCACTCTACAGCAATATGTAGACTGTCCTACACGTCTGCATCGCATGCTTGACTGTTGCTATGGCAACATCCCAGAGGCTTATAAAGCGGTATGCAGACCGCCTCTTGGAAAATCTGACCACAATGTGATTCATCTTTTGCCTTAATAAAAAGCTGTGGTCAAAAGAATTAAAACAGTTAATAAGCAGGTACAGGTGTGGTCCGAGGAACGCAAAGAGCAACTCAGAGACTGTTTTGATTAAACAAACTGGGACATTTTCTTTGAATCCTGTCTGGATGGAGACGAACTCACTGACACCATCACATCTTATATTAAGTTCTGTGAGGATAACGTGTCAGGGACTAAAACTGTGAAAATATTCCCAAATAACAAACCCTGGGTGTCCAAACAATTGAAAATCTGTCTTAATGAAAAGAAGGCAGCCTTCTGCTCTGGTAATGTGCAATTAATGCAGGAAAAAAGGAGACAGCTGAGAGGGAATATATTTAAGGCAAAAATTGAGTACAAGAATAAAGTAGAAAGTAAATTTTTCAGTGGCAATATAAAACAAGCCTGGGAAGGTCTAAATACACTGATGGGCAAATCCAGTAAGAAATGTGATGCTCTTACAACCATTAATCAATGTTTTGTTGATGAGTTAAACCGTTTCTTCTGTAGATTTGATAAAGTGGATGATAAACAGGAATGTGATGAGATCTGTAAAAATCTTCCTGCAGGAGCTCCCACAGCCATCACTGAGGATGACATGGCTAAAAGTCTTTCTAAACTGAAGCCAAACAAGGCCACTGGCCCAGATGGCCTGAAAGCCCGTCTACTCAAAGACTGTGCTCCTCAATTAAAAGGAGTCTTTTCCAGATTGTTTAATTCCCTTCTTGTCACAGGAGTGCCCAAATCTTGGAAATTCTCCATAATAAGGCCTATACCAAAAAAGCCAGGGCAAGCAAACCTGAAGATTTTCAGCCCATTGCCATAACCTCCATATTATGTAAAACTATGGAGAGAGTGTTAGTTGACGTCCTGACCACCACAGTGGTCAGTGAACTAGACCCTCTGCAGTTTGCCTATAAGAGGGACAGAGGTACTGATGATGCCGGATTGATCTTGCTGGACATGATCTCAAAGCAGCTTTCACTTGCTGAAGCATATGCTCGGGTTTTGTTTGTAGACTTCAGTGCAGCTTTTAATTCTATGAAATTACATATTCTTCTGAAAAGGCTGGCTGATTTAAATGTTGAAAAGGGCCTGATGCTCTGGATCAGAGACTTTCTGTCTTGTCGCCCTCAAAGAGTTTGTGCTAGCAACATTCTGTCAGGAGAGCTCATCATAAGCACTGGCTGCCCACAGGGTAGCGTTCTTTCACCTCTGCTCTTCTCTCTTTTTACAAACAAATTTGCAGTTAATGACACAAACTTTAAACTGATTAAATACGCGGATGACATGGCCCTAGTCGGCCTGCTACAGAAGTGTGACTCCTCTGGCGAAGCCTCCTATCTCGCTCACATTAAGGCTCTTGAAGCTTGGTGTCTCGACAGCCAGCTGGAAATCAATGTGTCTAAGACAAAGGAGCTTGTTTTTCACACAAAGCAAGAACTGACCGTGCAGCCAGTTTCACTCGATGGCCAGCTTGTTGAAACGGTTGAAACTTTTAAATATCTTGGTACAGTTCTTGATAGTCACTTGAGCTTCTTTGAAAACACTGATTTTATCTTTAAGAAATGTTCACAGCGACTCAGTCTTCTCAGAAGATTGAGTTGTCTTGGTGTTAATCCGCAGATTTTAGAGCTTGTGTATTCTGCACATATTGAGAGTATTTTAACATTTCATCTTTGTGTTTGGTTTGGTCACTTGAGTTGTAAATGTAAGGACAAATTAAATAGAATTGTAAAAATGGTGGGGAAAATTGTGGGAAAACCCCAGAAGACTCTGGCTCACATTTACACTGACAGGATGAGGAGGAAAGCTGAGAGAGTCCTGGCAGACAGCTCTCATCCTCTGTCCTGTCAGTTTGAGCTCTTGAAGTCTGGGAGGCGCTACAGAGCTCCTCTGGCCAAAGATTCTTTCAAAAAATCTTTTATACCAAATGCCGTCACCATAATGAACTCAAAAAAGTGACCACTCCACAAATTAAACCTGAACTGCTTTACTTCTGTTTTATTTGATTTTATTAGATCTTACTGTACGTTTTATTTATCTTACTAGGTCTTATTCTATTTCTTCTTTTACTTCCATGTATTTTATGTATCTTATTTTTTTTTTATTCGTGTGTTTGTATGAATGTTTTATGACTGTTTTTTTTGTCTTTTTTGTGCTGGTGAGCCAAAGACAATTTTCCACATCGGTGGACAATAAAGAATTATTCTATTCTATTCTATTCTATTCTATTCTATTCTACTTGAATTATTTATGCCACTGTTACCGCTGTACTGATAGTATTGCACACCTGGCATTTGCCCGCTGGCCTGATGGCCTACTGGCCTGCGGATTTTTTTTTTTTTTTTTTTTTAACGAAATAAAGCGAGCTGTGAGCTTTTCATCCGCATTTTTTTTTTTTTTTGTAGCAGCTACGACTCGTCGTCACCTCTTAAAGTGCGGTAATAACAGCACACCTGCACTGAGCTTTACAAAGACATTTTTATGCTTTTTTCCTCATTTATTTAGAGCTGAGTTGAGCCACTCCGTATCTGCACGTTAAAACAGCTGATCCTCCGCGACGTGTCAACAACTAACACTATTTTCCACTCGAATGCACCTAAACTCTCTTTCTGAGGACCACATGATGTGAAAATGAAATAAAACTTTCTGACCTGTAAATCTGGTCATGTTTTCTGCATAAATAAATGTTATCCATTCTTTGTGCTCAAACGCCAAAGCAGGGGCGAATCTAGATGGAATGGGGGCGTGGGGCAAGGATGTCCCCCCCTCACAACACCCCTAGATTAAAGGTCCAGTTTTGAAGCCTTTTTTTACTACAACTACTAATACTACTTAAAATAATAATAATTTCGACAAGTAAAATGTTTAGAGAAAATTTAAATGTTAGAAAAATGTTAGAAAGAATTTAATAGTTACATTTATTAACAATGTAGGTTAGAAATTACACATTTTACTGTTACAGTGCTGTCAGCAGTTAAATATGAGGTCAAGAAAGAGGTCTTTATTTTACTTTTTATAAAACAAGTATATATTTTCATTGAAGTCAAGAAAGGGTGACTATAAAGTGAGGCGGGGACCACTACGGCCATGACGGTAAGTGAAGGTTAACTTCAGCTATTAATTGATGAACAGCAACCTAACATGTTCATAAATCAGACATCTGTGTGTGAGAGAGACATTCTGATCTTCTGGTCCGAAGTAAAGTGCTGTTTAACTGGGTCACTCAGATATGAATTAAGGTTGGATATTATTTTCGTTCGTGCTAACTCTGCCAGTCACGTAACCTAGCCTAGCAATGTAACCTGTGCAAATGGTGTGCATGGCTAGCTACCATGCTGTCGCCACCAGGTTGTTTCTTTATTTCTTTATTCTATTTGTGTGACGGTCGTGCGTCGGTCATACAAAGTATGCTGTTTTGCACAGTCTGCGGTGCCGTGGCATGGTATAACGGCGTCCCTGTCTAAAATGTATTTTCCCAAGTCCTGACATAATTTCACATACCTAACATTTTAATTTAAATTGAGCGTCATTCTCTAAGTTGATTAGCAACACAAATTGGTAATAAAAGAAATTCTTGATGTTACTTGTAGCTTGTAGTGAGATAGACAACTGTCTCCATCTTGTGGCCTTTTTGTGTATTGCAGTTTCAAAAGTTCAACCTTTGTATCCAGTCATTGGTCCAGTCATCCAGTCATTTCTTGCTTTATATGATGAATTGTATCACACAAGTAATGATATATTATTTATAGTATAGCCTACAGTATTTCTATAACAAATGTTTTTATATAATTTCTATTTCTAAATTTAAGTAAAAGGCTGAATGAAATGACGGCTTATTATGTCTAAAAAGTAATGTGACCTACTGTCAATAGATCATACTTTTGATAAGCCTATGATAACTGTATTTCGGGAGAGCTTTACATAATGCTTTTTATAGTGTTAAAATGTATGTGTCTCCTGGTGCACATTGATTGGTTAAGGGACCAAAAAAAAAAAAAGACACTGTCACAGCAGGCTTAATTTTTTTCCCCTTCGATACCTGGTGGTGGTCTGGTCTTGGTTAAAAATGCCAAGCCTGAAAAATTTCCCCAGTCCAGCCCTGGCCACTGTCACCATATTTGGTCAAAATTTTCTTTCTTTGTCCAAGGGACTTCACTGCCTTTGAACTCTATTTTTTAATTTCCACTTCACCGTATCAGACATGACTTGTTTTCCAAAAAAATGTGTGCACAAATTGCCTGATGTTCTGCCTTCAGAAATCCAGTTCATGTGTGGGAACAGGTGTGTGCACTATTTTGAGCATAAATACTATTTATAAATGTGCTGGTTTGTGTTCCCAAGCAGTCTCCCAGGCAAGATCAAGACTAATCAAGGTATTCAACATTAATTCTGCTTTAATTCTGACAGGGTCTAGCGTGCTCAGAGTGGCACAGCTGCAACCAGAAGGAAAAACAAAAAAACAAATCTTCTAATTTTTGGAGTCTTTTATGCTGTTTATGCTGAGTATTCATAAATCTCTAGGTATAACTATTTCTTTTTAAACACCTTTGTAAGGAAATAATCAAGACACAATGACTTATTGAACACATCCAAGAGTAATTAAAGAAAGCTGCATTTGAAAGATGGCATTAGCCAAGGTGTATGTAAACCTATGTCAACAAATGTAACTTAAAAAAAATCAATGATCACATAAATCACTAAGATTTTTTGTCAAATGAATTCAAACAGGACAGAAAAAAAACTTAATCTCTGCACAGTGTGCTGACAGCACATTGTGAGATATCCACGTAGTATAGTTTGTTGAAATTCCTTTCAGTCCCTGCTTCATCTGTCCCACTGTTTTGGGAATGAGTCCAAACATGTGTCCTGTCTGTCCTGAATTTTACAAGGCTAGAGAAGGAAAGTTATCCATCCTCACTCCATTCCTTGTTTTTGTGGCATATATGTGTAACCATGCCTCCTTGTTCTCCACAGAAAAGTTGAACATTTATCCTCACACAGTTCCAGCATCAGCATCCATTTATCTCCAGCAGCTCCAACAAAATCTCAACATCAATACACAACATATTTTTAGTGGGTATGAATCAGAGTATATTCTGTCCAGCTTTGTGTAGAAGAATATAATACGCAATAAGCCACACTGTTCCAGTACATCTGTGTAAAACCATGGACTCCAGCTATGTGCCATCAGGGACCAACAGGGTCACTTTGGACCTGATTTACAAATGGTTTGCAGTAATAAAACCACAAACAAGCTCCATATTACCCAAAAACAAATGTGTAACCTGATCTACTAACTGTGCACACTGAGGTTTGCATCTATCAAATGAGAAAAGTACCATGTATTGTTCATTTAGTATGTTTGCCTTCATGAATATACAATTCAGGTGTGTCTCCTCGAATGCACTAAATCCTGGGTGGAGATTCTGCTAACAGGCTAATTTAGCACATGTAATGTGACTTTTCAAGCCCAACAGAAAAGGGCTTATGACTGCATCTGTATTTTGCACATTTGCATTGCACAAGCAGAGTTGTAGTCTTACACACCTCTCTGCAGCTTCTCTCCCCCTGCCATCCCCTCATTACCCCATCCCCGTAGAGATGGTGCCTGCTCCCAGACCACCAATAACCAGTAAAAATCTATTTAAGCATAAAAATTCAAAAAGAAAAAATAATATGGCACCTTCAACTGCACCACAGACTAAAACAGTTAAATGTAGTTTATTAAACATTAGGTCTCTCTCTTCTAAGTCCCTGTTAGTAAATGATATAATAATTGATCAACATATTGATTTATTCTGCCTTACAGAAACCTGGTTACAGCAGGATGAATATGTTACTTTAAATGAGTCAACACCCCCGAGTCACACTAACTGTCAGAACGCTCGTAGCATGGGCCGAGGAGGAGGATTAGCAGCAATCTTCCATTCCAGCTTGTTAATTAATCCAAAACCCAGACAGAGCTTTAATTCATTTGAAAGCTTGACTCTTAGTCTTGTCCATCCAAATTGGAAGTCCCAAAAACCAGTTTTATTTGTTATTATCTATCGTCCACCTGGTCGTTACTGTGAGTTTCTCTGTGAATTTTCAGACCATTTGTCTGACTTAGTGCTTAGCTCAGATAAGATAATTATAGTGGGCGATTTTAACATCCACACAGATGCTGAGAATGACAGCCTCAACACTGCATTTAATCTATTATTAGACTCAATCGGCTTTGCTCAAAATGTAAATGAGTCCACCCACCACTTTAATCATATCTTAGATCTTGTTCTGACTTATGGTATGGAAATTGAAGACTTAACAGTATTCCCTGAAAATTCCCTTCTGTCTGATCATTTCTTAATAACATTTACATTTACTCTGATGGACTACCCAGCAGTGGGGAATACGTTTCATTACACTAGAAGTCTTTCAGAAAGCGCTGTAACTAGGTTTAAGGATATGATTCCTTCTTTATGTTCTCTAATGCCATATACCAACACAGTGCAGAGTAGCTACCTAAACTCTGTGAGTGAGATAGAGTATCTCGTCAATAGTTTTACATCCTCATTGAAGACAACTTTGGATGCTGTAGCTCCTCTGAAAAAGAGAGCCTTAAATCAGAAGTGCCTGACTCCGTGGTATAACTCACAAACTCGCAGCTTAAAGCAGATAACCCGTAAGTTGGAGAGGAAATGGCATCTCACTAATTTAGAAGATCTTCACTTAGCCTGGAAAAAGAGTCTGTTGCTCTATAAAAAAGCCCTCCGTAAAGCTAGGACATCTTACTACTCATCACTAATTGAAGAAAAATAAAACAACCCCAGGTTTCTTTTCAGCACTGTAGCCAGGCTGACAAAGAGTCAGAGCTCTATTGAGCCAAGTATTCCTTTAACTTTAACTAGTAATGACTTCATGACTTTCTTTGCTAATAAAAAATTAACTATTAGAGAAAAAATTACTCATAACCATCCCAAAGACATATCGTTATCTTTGGCTGCTTTCAGTGATGCCGGTATTTGGTTAGACTCTTTCTCTCCGATTGTTCTGTCTGAGGTATTTTCATTAGTTAGTTCCTCCAAACCATCAACATGTCTATTAGACCCCATTCCTACCAGGCTGCTCAAGGAAGCCCTACCATTAATTAATGCTTTGATCTTTAATATGATCAATCTATCTTTATTAGTTGGCTATGTACCACAGGCTTTTAAGGTGGCAGTAATTAAACCATTACTTAAAAAGCCATCACTTGACCCAGCTATCTTAGCTAATCTATAGGCCAATCTCCAACCTTCCTTTTCTCTCAAAAATTCTTGAAAGGGTAGTTGTAAAACAGCTAACTGATCATCTGCAGAGGAATGGTCTATTTGAAGAGTTTCAGGTCAGGTTTTAGAATTCATCATAGTACAGAAACAGCATTAGTGAAGGTTACAAATGATCTTCTTATGGCCTCAGACAGTGGACTCATCTCTGTGCTTGTTCTGTTAGACCTCAGTGCTGCTTTTGATACTGTTGACCATAAAATTTTATTACAGAGATGAGGGCATGCCATAGGTATTAAAGGCACTGCGCTGCGGTGGTTTGAATCATATTTATCTAATAGATTACAATTTGTTCATGTAAATGGGGAATCTTCTTCACAGACTAAGGTTAATTATGGAGTTCCACAAGGTTCTGTGCTAGGACCAATTTTATTCACTTTATACATGCTTCCCTTAGGCAGTATTATTAGACAGCATTGCTTAAATTTTCATTGTTATGCAGATGATACCCAGCTTTATCTATCCATGAAGCCAGAGGACACACACCAATTAGCTAAACCGCAGGATTGTCTTACAGACATAAAGACATGGATGACCTCTAATTTCCTGCTTTTAAACTCAGATAAAACTGGTTATTGTACTTGGCCCCACAAATCTTAGAAACATGGTGTCTAACCAAATCCTTACTCTGCAAGGCATTACCCTGACCTCTAGTAATACTGTGAGAAATCTTGGAGTCATTTTTGATCAGGATATGTCATTCAATGCGCATATTAAACAAATATGTAGGACTGCTGTTTTGCATTTGCACAATATCTCTAAAATTAGAAAGGTCTTGTCTCAGAGTGATGCTGAAAAACTAATTCATGTATTTATTTCCTCTAGGCTGGACTATTGTAATTCATTATTATCAGGGTGTCCTAAAAGTTCCCTGAAAAGCCTTCAGTTAATTCAAAATGCTGCAGCTAGAGTACTGACAGGGACTAGAAGGAGAGAGCATATCTCACCCATATTGGCCTCTCTTCATTGGCTTCCTATTAATTCTAGAATAGAATTTAAAATTATTCTTCTTACTTATAAGGTTTTGAATAATCAGGTCCCATCTTATCTTAGGGACCTCATAGTACCATATCACCCCAATAGAGCGCTTCGCTCTCAGACTGCAGGCCTTACTTGTAGTTCCTAGGGTTTGTAAGAGTAGAATGGGAGGCAGAGCCTTCAGCTTTCAGGCTCCTCTCCTGTGGAACCAGCTCCCAGTTCAGATCAGGGAGGCAGACACCCTCCTCTACTTTTAAGATTAGGCTTAAAACTTTCCTTTTTGCTAAAGCTTATAGTTAGGGCTGGATCAGGTGACCCTGAACCATCCCTTAGTTATGCTGCTATAGACTTAGACTGCTGGGGGGTTCCCATGAACCCCCCATGAACACCCCAGCAGTCCATGAACGTGTTTTCTTTCTCTTTTTGCTCTGTATGCACCACTCTGCATTTAATCATTAGTGATTGACCTCTGCTCTCTTCCACAGCATGTCTTTTTCCTTTCTTTTCCCCTCAGCCCCAACCAGTCCCAGCAGAAGACTGCCCCTCCCTGAGCCTGGTTCTGCTGGAGGTTTCTTCCTGTTAAAAGGGAGTTTTTCAATTCCCAATGTCGCCAAGTGCTTTCTCACAGGGGGTCGTTTTGACCGTTGGGACTTTTCTGTAATTATTGTATGGCCTTTGCCTTACAATATGAAGCACCTTTGGGCAACTGTTTGTTGTGATTTGGTGCTATATAAATAAAATAGAAGAAATAGAAGGTTTCTTCCTCAGAGGGAGTTTTTCCTTACCATTGTTGCTCAGGGGGTTGGTAAGGTTAGACCTTACCTATGTGAAGCGCTTTGAGGCAACTCTGTTGTGATTTGGCGCCAGAGATGTCAAGTAACGAAGTACAAATACTTCGTTACTGTACTTAAGTACAACTTTTTAGGTATCTATACTTAATCAATTTCAATCAATTCATCAATTTTATTTATATAGCGCCAAATCACAACAAACAGTTGCCCAAGGCGCTTTATATTGTAAGGCAAGGCCATACAATAATTACGTAAAAAACCCCAATGGTCAAAATGACCCCCTGTGAGCGAGCACTTGGCGACAGTGGGAAGGAAAAACTCCCTTTTAACAGGAAGAAACCTCCAGCAGAACCAGGCTCAGGGAGGGGCAGACTTCTGCTGGGACTGGTTGGGGCTGAGGGAGAGAACCAGGAAAAAGACATGCTGTGGAGGGGAGCAGAGATCAATCACTAATGATTAAATGCAGAGTGGTGCATACAGAGCAAGAAGAGAAAGAAACACTCAGTGCATTATGGGAACCCCCCATTCTGCCTCCCATTCTACTCTTACAAACCCTAGGAACTACAAGTAAGCCTGCAGTCTGAGAGCGAAGCGCTCTATTGGGGTGATATGGTACTATGAGGTCCCTAAGATAAGATGGGACCTGATTATTCAAAACCCTATAAGTAAGAAGAAGAATTTTAAATTCTGTTCTAGAATTAACAGGACGCAAATGAAGAGAGGCCAATATGGGTGAGATATGCTCTCTCCTTCTAGTCCCCGTCAGTACTCTAGCTGCAGCATTTTGAATTAACTGAAGGCTTTTCAGGGAACTTTTAGGACAACCTGATAATAATGAATTACAATAGTCCAGCCTAGAGGAAATAAATGCGTGAATTAGTTTTTCCAGACAAGACCTTTCTAATTTTAGAGATATTGCGTAAATGCAAAAAAGCAGTCTTACATATTTGTTTAATATGCGCTTTGAATGACATATCCTGATCAAAAAGGACTCCAAGATTTTCTACAGTATTACTAGAGGTCAGGGTAATGCCATCCAGAGTAAGGATCTGGTTAGACACCATGTTCTAAGATTTGTTGGGGCCAAGTACAATACTTCAGTTTTATCTGAGTTTAAAAGCAAGAAATTAGAGGTCATCCATGTCCTTATGTCTGTAAGAAAATCCTGCAGTTTAGCTAATTGGTGTGTGTCCTCTGGCTTCATGGATAGATAAAGCTGGGTATCATCTGCGTAACAATGAAAATTTAAGCAATGCCGTCTAATAATACTGCCTAAGGGAAGCATGATAAAGTGAATAAAATTGGTCCTAGCACAGAACCTTGTGGAACTCCATAATTAACCTTAGTCTGTGAAGAAGATTCCCCATTTACATGACAACAATGTAATCTATTAGATAAATATGATTTCAAACCACCGCAGAGCAGTGCCTTTAATACCTATGGCATGCTCTAATCTCTGTAATAAAATTTTATGGTCAACAGTATCAAAAGCAGCACTGAGGTCTAACAGAACAAGCACAGAGATGAGTCCACTGTCTGAGGCCATAAGAAAGATCATTTGTAACCTTCACTAATGCTGTTTCTGCTTTACTCCATTACTTATTTTTCTGCCTACTTCTGACTTCTACTCATTACATTTTCACGCAAGTATCTGTACTTTCTATTCCCTTACATTTTTAAAACAGCCTCGTTACTCTTGGCTTCAGTTTAATGTTTATACACTCACAAAACTATAACGAAACACTTCTGGTTTTGCTCCCATTTTGTATGAGATGAACTCAAAGATCTAAACTTTTTCCACATACACAATATCACCATTTCCCTCAAATATTGTTCATAAACCAGTCTAATCTGTGATAGTGAGCACTTCTCCTTTGCTGAGATAATCCATCCCACCTCACAGGTGTGCCATATCAAGACTGTGATAGACACCATGATTAGTGCACAGGTGTGCCTTAGACTGTCCACAATAAAAGGCCACTCTGAAAGGTGCAGTTTTATCACACAGCAACAATGCCACAGATGTCGCAAGATTTGAGGTGATGCGTGCAATTGGCATGCTGACAGCAGGAATGCCAACCCAGAGCTGTTGCTCGGGTATTGAATGTTCATTTCTCTACCATAAGCCGTCTCCAAAGGCGTTCTGAGAATTTGGCAGTACATCCATCCAGCCTCACAACCGCAGACCACGTGTAACCACACCAGCCAGGACCTCCACATCCAGCATGTTCACCTCCAAGATCGTCTGACGATCCAGCCACTCGGACAGCTGCTGAAACAATCGGTTTGCATAACCAAAGAATTTCTGCACAAACTGTCAGAAACTGTCTCAGGGAAGCTCATCTGCATGCTCGTCGTCCTCATCGGGGTCTCGACCTGACTCCAGTTCGTCGTCGTAACCGACTTGAGTGGGCAAATGCTCACATTCGCTGGCATTTGGCACATTGGAGAGGTGTTCTCTTCACGGATGAATCCCGGTTCACACTGTTCAGGGCAGATGGCAGACAGCGTGTGTGGCGTTGTGTGGGTGAGCGGTTTTCTGATGTCAGTGTTGTGGATCAAGTGGCCCATGGTGGCGGTGGGATTATGGTATGGGCAGACGTCTGTTATGGACAAAGAACACAGGTGCATTTTATTGATGGCATTTTGAATGCACAGAGATACCGTGACGAGATCCTGAGGCCCATTGTTGTGCCATACATCCAAGAACATCACCTCATGTTGCAGCAGGATAATGCACGGCCCCATGTTGCAAGGATCTGTACACAATTCTTGGAAGCTGAAAATGTCCCAGTTCTTGCATGGCCGGCATACTCACCGGACATGTCACCCATTGAGCATGTTTGGGATGCTCTGGACCGGCGTATACGACAGCGTGTACCAGTTCCTGCCAATATCCAGCAACTTCGCACAGCCATTGAAGAGGAGTGGACCAACATTCCACAGGCCACAATTGACAACCTGATCAACTCTATGGGAAGGAGATGTGTTGCACTGCATGAGGCAAATGGTGGTCACACCAGATACTGACTGGTATCCAGTGATGCCGGTAACGCGTTACTTAGTAACGCTTTACTCTAATCTGACCACTTCTTTTAGTAACGAGTAATCTAACGCGTTAATCTTTCCAAGTCAGTAATCAGATTAAAGTTACTTCTCCATGTCACTGTGCGTTACTATTATTTTTCATTGTGGGTCGATAGCAGCATTAAACTTGGTCTGTGGGCAGGGGGTCGGGGTTCGACTGAACGTCCCACTTTCAGCGAGCTGTGAGCTTTTCATCCGTGGTTTTTTGCAGCTGCTCGACTCGTCCTCACCTCTTAAAGGGCGGTGATCAGCACACCTGCACTGAGCTTTACGAAGACATTTTTATACTTTTTTCATCCTTTATTTAGAATTCTGAGCTGAGCTGCTCCATATCGTCTCGTTAAAAACAGCTGATCCTCGCCGACGCGTCAACAACTAACACTATTTTCCACTCAAATGCACCTAAACTCTCTTTCTGAGGACCACATGATGTGAAAACGCAATAAAACTTTCTTACCTGTAAATCTGGTCCTGTTTTCTGCATAAATAAATGTTATCCATTCTTTGTGCTCAAACGCCAAAGCAGGGGCGAATCCAGATGGAATGGGGGCGTGGGGCAGGGATGTGCCCCCCCTCCCCCACAACACCCCTAGATTAAAGGTCCAGTTTTGAAGCCGTTTTTTACTACAACTACTAATATTGCTTAAAATAATAATAATTTCGACAAGTAAAATGTTTAGAGAGAATTTAAATGTTAGAAAAATGTTAGAATTTAATAGTTACATTTATAAACAATGTAGGTTTGAAATTGCAAGTTTTACTGTTACAGTGCTGTCAACAGTTAAATATGAGGTCAAGAAAGAGGTCTTTATTTTACTTTTTATAAAAACAAGTATTTATTTTCATTGAAGTCAAGAAAGGGTGACTATAAAGTAAGTTTTGGCAAAACAGGTATCATTGTCATGTTGACGTGGGTTGTTGTCGGCAGCTGGGGAAAGTAACTAAAAAAGTAACTAGTAATCTAACTTAGTTACTTTTACAATTGAGTAATCAGTAAAGTAACTAAGTTACTTTTTCAAGGAGTAATCAGTAATTGGATTACTTTTTCAAAGTAACTGTGGCAACACTGCTGGTATCCCACCCCAATAAAACAAAACTGCACCTTTCAGAGTGGCCTTTTATTGTGGACAGTCTAAGGCACACCTGTGCACTAATCATGGTGTCTAATCAGCATCTTGGTATGGCACACCTGTGAGGTGGGATGGATTATCTCAGCAAAGGAGAAGTGCTCACTATCACAGATTTAGACTGGTTTGTGAACAATATTTGAGGGAAATGGTGATATTGTGTCTACTTAAGTAACAAATGTGTGTACTTTTGACACCACTGTTTGGCGCTATATAAATGAAAATAAATTGAAATTGAAATTCAAACTTTGAAGTCATGTTTTATTCATCAGTTGTTCCTTACATTTTGACTGTAACTGCTACCAATATCATAACTTTGTTTTTATTTTCAAACATTTCACTTAAATCATGTAACTACACTTTTTGACTACAACAAATTGTCCTTTAACGTTAACCATGTGTGTCTTAATAAATATGACACTGCAAGACATTTCACTTAAATGTAACCTTTAAAATATACAACACCAACAACAGAACTGAAACTGTTCATCACTAACTATTTATGTCTGTGAGGACTAAAAGCCTTTTTCAAAATGTGAGGGACAGATTAATTTTGATTAAAAGAAGCTTCTCTGTGTTATCAGCTTCTCTGTGTTATTTTTTTTTTATCAGTGTGAGACAGAGCTAAAAAGTATTTCACTCTGCACACTATTTTTTTTTTTTTTTTTTTTTACTTCTAATGAAATACAAACAGGTAACATACACAAATACAAGCCATAAACGAATTTGTTTTCCAAAGGTGTAACATGTAATACTGATGAGCACGGCGTGCATGCACACTCACACAGACACACACACACACACACACACACACACACACACACACACACAGTTGCATGGCATCTCTGCAACACGCAGAGGCAACATGGAGAAATTTTAACATTATTTTATTTTTCTTTGTGGATCATGGGATAATTTCCCTCGCATTCAGACAGAATAGCCCGTTGCCTGTGGTAAATGAGCTGTTAATGAGGAGCAGCGACTCTTTTAACTTCTTGCACAAATTGCAGCTTGTGGAGGCAAGCGGAGGTTCTGAATGGCGCTCCACGGACATTACACAAACAGATTACACACCTGTTGCGGACCGAGCCAGTCTGCCATCGGCCTGGACAGCCACACCAAGGGCTGAAACTCACCAACCTGATGGACATCCCCTGTCGCTGAAACCATGATCTGAGTTCTGACAGAGGAACTGGCGCAAAGTGCTGAACTTGCAGAGGAACTTTTTTCAGCCACATTTTCAGATGTTTTCCAAACTCAGGAGGCTTTGTGTGGATTATTTTTTCTTAAACTCGTATGATGAAGAATTCCACTGAAGTGAACAGGTAAGACTTTTTATTTACTGTGTGAATTTACTCCACATGATGGACAGCAGCTCTCAGCCAATCAGTGGACAGCATTTGACTTATGAGTAAATCACATGAAAGCCTGTAATAATCCATAAATTATCAGAGGCATTTTATGATTACAAGTACGGGCAAATGAATACGGGATCAGGCAGACACCCGATACTGGTATCGGCATCGGTGCATCCCTACAGAAAACCAATGAATAAAAGAAAATAACAGACAGACAATCAGACAAAATCTCAAACCCTGACAGTACAGCTGACTCCAGATGGCCTAAGAGAACCAGGATGAGTGGCATGAAAGTTGTGGATCAGCCTGGGATCCAACACAGAGTGGGAGGGAATCCATGACCGCTCCTCGGGGCCATAACCCTCCCAATCAACCAGGTACTGGAACCATGATGGCGAGAGTCCAAGAGCTGCTACATGGTAAAAACAGGGCCACTATCCACACATTGGGCGGGAGGTGGGGAATGGCCAGATGGCATAAAGCACTGGAATGGACAAGTTTGATATGACAAACATGAAATGTTGGATGAATGCGCATGGGCCTGGGGAGACGGAGATGAACAGCAACGGTGTTAATAGTTTTGGAAACCAGAAAGGGACCAATGAACCTAGGAGCCAATTTCTTGGGCAGTCCTCTAAGGGTAAGGTGGCACGTGGTAAGCCAAACCTTTTGTCTGGGAGTGTATGGTGGCCACTGAGGAACACAACAGAGCCTTCCTCGCCAGCTCCCAGGTTTGTTGGCAATGGAGGATCAGGCTGAGCAGAGGGAACAGAGGAGTTGAGATTAACGGGGAAATACAGAAGGCTGTATAATTATGCTCAGCAGTGGTCAGCTTTTTGGACAAAAAAGAGCATGGATGCAACATGTTGACTGAGGGGTTTCTTTGTGACAGGACCGCTCCAACACCCACATTAGAAGCATCGACCTTGACCACAAACTGATGAGCAGGGTCAGGAAGGAGGGGTCTTTTAGGACTCTGAATGCCTCATCGCACTCCGGCATCCAGATGAATGGACAGAGGGACGAGGTGAGGTATGGTGGCAGAGGAGCTGCGACCATACTGAAATTATGTATGAATTTACGATAAAAGTCAGCAAAACCCAGGAATCTTTGTACTTCCTTTCAGGAAGTGGGAATGGCCCAGTCCCGCACCACCGCTACCTTATCCAGATTCATTTAAATTTCCCCCTCTGTGATAACAAAGCCCAGGAAGGACACCGTGGGTCTATGGAATTCGCACTTCTCAGCTTTTACAAAGAGGTCATAAAGTTGTAGTAAAGTTTGCAGAATGGTGCGTACATGCTGGGTGTGAGTCACAAGATCGGTGGAAAAGATCAAGATGTCGTCTAAGTGCACAAATACGAACTTGTAAAGGTACTCCCGCAACACATCATTGTATTGAAGGCTGTCTTCCATTCATCTCCCTATTTTATCTGGACTAAGTGATAAGCATTGCTTAGGTCGAGTTTAGTAAATATCTTGGCTCCTTCCAATAACTCGAAGGCAGAAAAGATAAGTTGCAGCGGTTAATGGTTCTTAACCGTGATATCGTTTAAGCCACAGTAATCTATGCAGGGGTGGAGGGGCTTATTCTTGTTTTCCACAAATAAGAACTCCGCCCAGCGGGTGACGACAGTGGTCTGATTAAACCAGCGGCTAGCGACTCTTGGATGTATTCATTCATAGCACTGCCTTCAGGGGCTGATGGAGAAAAGAGTTTTCCCCGGGGCGGACTACCAAGGGGAGTAGCTCAATAGCACACTCATATTCATGATGAGGCGGTGAAGATTTAACTTTAGCTTTGCTGAATAGGAGTGCGAGGTTGTGGTAACATGTTGGTACCCCTACGAGGTCCAGGTTCGAACCCGGCGGAGTGCTTTCAGATTTAGACAATCAAACATTAGTGCAAGCCAAAATAATTTCCCCCTTAAGCCCCTTTCACACCAGTGCAAAGGTAGAGTTGTGCATTGTGGCATACCTACTACACTGAGATATGCAGCTCTATGCAACTCAGCACTGAGTTTTTGCTCCCCAATGCAGCAGTAAGTGGAAGAAATTAAACATGTTTAATTTTTTTTCTGCATAGAGCACTGGATGATTAAAGCACACTGTTTTAAGTAAGTCTGTGCTTCTGCATGTAAGTCTGTGCTACACTGAGCTACTGCATGCAAATCTACACAGCTGTACATTGTAGAAACTGAAGCCAGTTTGTGAGTGCTGCCTTGGAGGGAGAGGCTTTGCAGGAGCGCGATCACCCTCTTTGAAACTGCTGAGTGCTGACACGATCCTTGATGGCTGTGTATTTGTTCACAGCAGGGGGGCTTTGCTAAAGGCTAAAGGCATGGTCATTCAAACTGGCAGGAGATCAGGAATACAACAAGGCAGGCAGGACTATGGAACACAAAGAAACAGAGCTGGAGAGATGGCACAAGGCACATCAATCTGGCGAGGAACTACTGAACCCAGTGAACCTTATATAACCGTGATGATGAGCAGCAAATCAGGTGTGAAAAGTACCAGAACAAGGGCGTGGCCAGAGAGAGAGAGAGAGATGCCCACCACCAAGAACCCAGGGACAGACAAGAGAGACAGAGACAGACAGACCCAAGCAGAAAACCCAGCAAGAGAATAAACATACAGAAAACCAATGAATAAAATAAAATAACAGACAATCAGACAAAATCTCAAACCCTGACAATGTTAAGTCCAGCATGGATTGCAGCCACAAATAAACAGATCCAAGTCATTCAAAATGAACTGTTCAGAGTATGCATTTCTTCATTTTCATTCAATAATCTTCAATCTTCATCACAGAAAACACCATGATTAAACAGTCCTTTCAAGTCCAGCTCCAATAGCACACGTATGTCTTTAAATTGGGAAAATCTTTCTACGTGGAGATGTGATGTGACACCTGTCCATCATAGTCAAAATGCAGGAGGACAGAGGAAGACTTATCTGTGCCAAATCAATGTGCAGATCCACCTCAGATTTGCTGTGGAGACCTAGAGTGAAAAAACAAGGGAACGGCCGCAGGGACTTACAATGTTATTGCAGAATAAATCGACTCAAAGGATGCACACCCCTGAAGCGCTGCTAGACATCACTGTGTCACGGAGAAAAGACTGGTCCAGCCTGTAGATAAGCACGGTGTGCAGATCTCAGAGCCAAGGGAAAAAAGAGCATGGGTGGTGGCCAAGTGATTAGTGCACTTGGTTTCAGTGCAGAAGGTTCCCGCTCACCCCACCCCTGCCAGATTCCGCATTCTCCATGTAATGAGGACTTGCATCAGGAAGGGCGTCCGGCATAAAACATGCCAATTCAACATGCAGATCCATCTCGTATTTGCTGTGGTGACCTAAAGTGAAAACAAGGAAGCAGCCGAAGGAGCTTACGTTAAGCACTGGATTAAATACTGGACATGGAAGATAAGACAGTAGATCCAGCAGGGACATCATTCTGCAAGTCAGTGAGTGCACTGTATGCAATTTTTATTATTATTATTATTATTATTTTGTTTATTTTGTTTTGTCCTTACCGGGTTCAGTCTGGGGAATTTCCAGTCTATTCAGATGTAAAATAGCAAGATAATAAGAGCTGAAGACTTTGTGAGCAAAGGTGTCATCGTTTCAGCTGTGAGTGACCGGTTCAGTGAGATACCACTTGTGAAATTGTCGCTCATCTCCAACTGTTCTCCAACAATCATGCTCAGTGAGATAGTACCCTATAGATAGTAGGGTTACGGGTCATCATTACAGTTATTCTCATTTTCATTGGCTTATTAAAGCCCAAGTCACACTGAGATAAAATTGCGCTGACAAAAAGGATCTCACTGCAGTGAGACATACCCTGCACAGACTCTACAGCTGTCTGCAGTCTTGCCAGCTACAGTACATAATTGCGCCAGCTGCTGAAATATACAGTACATGTCTGCAGCCTATTGTGGCATCTATCTGGTACCACTGCAACATGGTTCTTTAAACTCAGTTGCCAAACTTTATAATGGCAGGAGTCAGCACATATTTTGAACATGTCCAATATAAGCTCTGTGGCTGATTTTCACCAGGGCCACACCCACTTTTCAGTGGACAGTCGATGAATGTGGCTGCAAACACAAATGGATATCACAACTGCATAGTCTTATGAAAGTCTGCCAAATTAGTGCCCGATTGAAAAACACAGTGCATCCGGAAATTGTTTCACGGCGATTCACTTTTCCACATTTTATGATACATTTTTATTACAAAGGAATTAAATAAATTTTTTTCCTCAAAATTCTACACACAATACCCCATATACTGACAATGTGAAAAAAATTTTTTTTTTTGTCTTTTCATTATTCATTATTATTCATTAAAATAAAAAAACCTAAGAAATTACATGTACATAAGAATTCACATCCTTTGCCATGAAACTCAAAATTGAGCTCAAGCGCATCCTCTTTCCACTGATCATCCTTGAGAGGTTTCTGCAGCTTAACCGGAGTCCACCTGGGTAAATTCAGTGCGTGGACATGATTGGAAAGGCACACACCTGTCTCCATATAAGGTCCCACAGTTGACAGTGGATGTCAGAGCATCAAACCAAACCCATAGAATATATGGCCACATTTTGTTGCTTTAACATGTACCTTGTGACATGTATAACTTGTCAAAGGCTATCATTTATATTTTAAAAGAGAAATGAATGGACATTACATGTGCGTTTCTTTAGCATTTTGTGAAAACACCAAGCAGCTCTTTCATAAACTGCCACTTAAATATTTAGATGTAGTCTTTTTGTGAGTTTTAAAGCTGTTCAGATAGGATTTGTCTGATGCATAGCGAGTTGATGACTGTCATACAAATAGAATGTGCATATCCAGACTGTACAGTGAAATGACTTGACAACACCAAACATTTACCTACACTGACATTCATTCCTTCATTCATTCCTCTTCTATGCTTAGTCAATTAAGGGTCGCGGGGGGCTGGAGCCTATCCCAGCAGTCATAGAGCGTGAGTACACCCAGGACAGGACGCCAGTCTGTGCAGGGCCAACAAATAGACAAACAAACACAGACACACCTACACACACAGAGAGACTTGCACATTGGTGGCGCTTTTGCTCCGCCATCAGCTTCATGCCCAAGCCATCGGCATGATTCGCTTGCAACTCTTTCATGGCAAAACCTTCTGTCACAGTGGAATGTGCCGAAAATGTGCTGATGTCCACCTCTTCTGCCAATTTCTCGGATAGTCACATGACGGTCCACATCACCACAGCGTTCACTTTGGAAATGATCTGGTCATCTTCAGCATGTTGATGGCTGACCGGAGCGTGGCTCGCTCTCCACTGTTGTGCGGCCGTCTTTTAAACCGGTTGTACCACTCCTAATCTGTGTGATGCCCATAGCATCATCACCGAAAGCCGTCTGAATAATCCGCATTGTTTCCACTGGCTGACGCCCCAGTTTCTGGCAAAATTTGATGCAGTCGTGCTGCTCCAGTCGTCCGCCATTTCCTTGCAAAGAAAAAACCGATGAGAGACTACACCCATCCTCACACAAAGGCTGCTTACCAGCAAATGACGCAATCGACAGGCGTGAAAAAAACTCATGCATGCGCATGAAGGTTCAAGGTTGGCTCATGTAAGCACACGTGATTCAAATCCATCAGGTTTTTTTAAAAAAATAAAAAGGTCCTATACTTTTCTAACATACCTCGTATAATGGCCACATTACATAAAGTTCTTCAGTTTTTACTGTTAATGGGACTTATGTTATTTGGACATCATAGCAATTAGTGAGAAATGTTGATTTTTATGATTTCAAACTGTGCTTGCAAATAAAGTCACGTTATCATCTATGTATTTACATTCAGTTTCTTTTGGTGGCCATTTTGAAAATTGCGTGCCATGCCTACTTAATTTGCATATTTCATGGTGTCCTCCCCTTAAATTATTAATTTTAACCTAAAGATTGAGTGGGAGAAGTTTCATGCTATCTTCAAAATGTGAACAGTTGTCCCATTTGTGGCACCTTAGAACCGTACTAACAGCAGGCTTGTCCATTTTTCCAAAGTTTCATTGCAGCAATTCAAAATGGTAGCTACTTAAAATTTCCTTTTGCTAAAGCTTATAGTTAGGGCTGGATCAGGTGACCCTGAACCATCCTTAGTTATGCTGCTATAGACGTAGACTGCTGGGGGGTTCCCATGATGCACTTTCTTTCTCTTTTTGCTCTGTATGCACCACTCTGCATTTAATCATAGTGATCGATCTTGCTCCCCTCCACAGCATGTCTTTTTCCTGGTTCTCTCCCTCAGCCCCAACCAGTCCCAGCAGAAGACTGCCCCTCCCTGAGCCTGGTTCTGCTGGAGGTTTCTTCCTGTAAAGGGAGTTTTTCCTTCCCACTGTAGCCAAGTGCTTGCTCACAGGGGGTCGTTTTGACGTTGGGGTTTACATACTTATTGTATGGCCTGACTTACAATATAAAGCGCCTTGGGGCAACTGTTGTTTGTGATTTGGCGCTATATAAAAAATTGATGATTGATGTGTCACTAAACTTGAAGCAGTACGTCATCCGAATTGAGGCAAAGTGGGTGAAGGCGCAGCGGGGGGGGGGGGGGGGGCTGCGCTGCCCAGCTTGGGGAGTTGAAGGCTGCAGCACTGAAACTGGCGCTGCCTTCGAGGTTGTGGCAGGGAGGAAGCCAGGGTGAGGGGAGTGGAGAGACACAAGGGAGGCATAGGGAGGAGGAAGGGAGACGTGTCATGTCATGGTCACGCCGCCTAAACACCGTGGTGCGGCCTGCGGTCCTGCAGCTTTCGGGTGCGCCCAGGCCTGAACAAGCCACTACGCACCCGGTCTCTCTGCGGCGGCAGGCAGTGGCACGGCCACAACAGGCATGCATCTCCGTCTGCCTTGGGAACGGGTGCACCCCACCCAGCATGACCCACAGCTGAGGGGTCTCCGCCTGGACGTCTGCATCAGCCCCATGCCCCCACCTCCCCGGTGTGATCTACAGTGCAGAAGAAGCCTCGTCCGGACCACCTCAATCTCTGTTCCCCGAGACAACTATTTTAATCGGAGATTCTATCATCAGGAAGGTTCGCTATTTCAGCACCATCACCCACTGTTTCCCGGAGCTACTGTTTCCCACATCATTAAATTCTCCCTGATCTGCTCAAGTCCATGCGTCTTCTGTTTTTTCAGATCATTGTTCACGTGGGAACAAATGACACTGCACGCACGAGGTCTGTGCTGACCAAACAGGACTTTAAAGAACTTTTAAACCTGCTTAGGCCGTGGTTTTTGGATGGCATGTCAGTGTTTTTTATCTGGGCTCCTCCCCGTGCAACACCGAGGCAATGAGCGTTTCAGCCGGACCCGCTATATGAACTCTTGGCTGCACTCTCTACGCATATTTCATCAGATTAATTTCATAGGACATTTTTAACCTTTTTTGGAACCGACCCACGCACTTCAACCTGATGACATCCACCTCAACAGATTTGGTAACCAACTCCTCAAGGATAATATCCACTACACCGTCAACAACACCACACTGTTTTTGATTGACCGCTGGACTCATGCACGCCCCCTCCCACTCCCGCACACAATGCATCATTGGCACTGCCTCTCTAACAAATCGCATTTACCACCATCCCAGTCATTATCACAGAATGGTCTCAGTCAAACTCTCACAAATCTTCACTTAACATAATAATCTAAAATAATTTTCTAAATATATTCCACCACATCCAACAATCCATTCTTCTCCAATAATATTAAAATGGCCCTTTTAAATATTCGCTCACTTTCAAATAAGACTTTTGTTGTTAATGACCTGCTTTTAGATAAAAAAAAAAAAAAAACTTGATTGTTTATTTTTAACTGAAAGCTGGCTGGGTGCAGACGCAGGTGCAGATCTCACAGGTCCTTCCATAGAACTAGTTTTTTTTATTCCACTAGGGGTGCTAAAAGGGGCAGTGGCACAGCATCTATCGTAACAAACACCTTGGCCACCAAACCCATTTTATTGAACAATTCACAAAGTTTTGAATATCATGCAATTGTTTTTAGAAACCCCACAATTTTATCTGTCACTATTTATCAGCCACCCAAATTTTATTAATGAGTTTTCAGAATTTTTAACTAATTTAGATAGTTCTTATGACAGGATAATTTTAAGCGGTGAGTTTAACATACATATGGACAATCCTTCGGATCCACTCACTGTTAAGTTTTTAAACATATTGGACTGTATGGATTTTACTCAACATGTCACATGGCCGGGTCACGGCAGGGGGCACATCCTGGACCTTGTGATCACGCTAGGTCTGTCCGGGAGTGTGTCCTCTATTTGTGACTTGGCTGTGTCTGATCATTTCTGTGTATTTTTTAACATCACTTGTGATTTACAGAGGAGGGGTCCCTGCGAGAACTGTGAGGAGACGTCATATTACTCCAGAAGTGGCTGCACATTTTAAAGAGGTTTTAGATCTGTCTCCTGCTATTGTTTTACCCACCCCCTGTGATTTTATTCTTGAAAATTTTAATAGCAAATTAAAGTTTGCTCTGAATACAGCTGCCCCTCTCAAAATAAAACATACTTCCAAAAAACTAAAACCCCCTTTGCAATCCGAGAACTTAAAAATTAAAGAGAAATTGCAGGGTGGCAGAAAGGAGACGGAGGAAAAACAAAATTAAAATAAACTATGAAATATTTGCAGAACAATTAAAAATTTATAACACTGAAATTAGGAAATTATGCAATCAATACTTCTCAAGTTTAATTAACAGTCATAAAAATAATTCTCAGATTTTATTTTCAACTATTAAAACCCTTCTTAACCCGGATTATAACAGGTCCTTTTTTAATGTCACAGACTCCATGTGTGAGAAGTTTGCAGACCACTTCAGGAGGAAGGTGGACACTATCAGTTGTAACATCTTGTTCTCACAGAGTAATATGGTTTTAAATGCATCTGAGTGTCTGCCTTCACCAGAGGAAACTCTGGACAGTTTTGTCCTGGTCGATGCTGAGATGCTTGATAAGGTTTTCTCCTCAGTGAAGCCCACCACATGTGATTTAGATCTGATCCTGACAAAGTTTTTTAATTTAATTTATGGATCTTTTAGAGATGAGCTTTTAAGCATCATGAATTGCTCTCTTCAAACGGGGGTCTTTCTTGCTGCATTTAAAGGGGCGGTGGTAAGGCCCCTGCTAAAGAAGAGCAATTTAGATTCCAGTGATCTCAACAATTTTAGAATGGTGTCCAATTTACCATTTCTAAGCAAAATTTTAGAAAAACTTGCTTTTATTGAGCTTAGTGATTTTATTAATTCCCACAATGTCCTAGAGCAATTTCAGTCTGGATTTAGGGTGAACCACAGCACAGAGACAGCCCTTTTAAAGATCTTAAATGATTTTAGATTAAATTTTGATTCTAAGAAGTTGACAGTGTTGGTTCTACTGGATCTGAGCGCAGCTTTTGATACAGTAGACCACACTGTCCTTTTAGCTCATTTAAAGAACATTGGCCTCTCTGGTGCTGTCTACAAATGGTTTACTTCATATCTTACAGACAGGACTTTTATGGTAAGTCTCGATCCCTTGGAAACTGTGGTATCCCACTTCAGGGTTGGGAAACTCTTTCCTGTGACTGCAGCGCCCGGTGCATTGCCGTCCACAACGTTGTCCAAGCCTTTGAAGAAAAGCACCTGTGAGATCTGGATCAGAAGCGCCGAGCTTGAAAGGAGAGGAGACCTGCCTCACAAAGGCAGGATGTAGCATGTCTGAAGAAAAAAAAAAAGTTTTATTAACAGTATGGCCATGCAAATTCAACAGGAGAGGACCATTAAAATGACAGGTTAGCATGTTTTGTTTTTTTTTGTAAATTTAAACAGGTTTAAACTGTAAAATTTACAAATTTTATGTAAAACCATTTACACATTCGCTGTATTTTTTACAATTCCCTGGCAACCACAGCTTCCACAAATTTTCCTTAACAACAATGGATTTTTTTTTTTTTTTTCTTTATAGTGTTCACATCAGTGGCCTGCTGGAAGTCATTTATTAGGGCTCTGGCAGTGTTCATCCTGTTCCTCGTTGCACAAAGTGACAGATACTGGTCCTGTTGTTGGGTTAAGGACCAACTCTCCCTGGAAGTCTCCTGGAATCTCTTCTATGCTCTGATTAGAAATGCTGTTTGAGTGACCGAAATGTTCCAACTAAAACAAATTTATAAAAATGTTGTTTGAATCACATTTCAAGCCACCTCTGTATGTGGTTTGAACCTGCTTTGGAAAAATCTGATCACATCTGTTTTTTTTGTTTGTTTTTTTGTTTTTTGCTGTCCAGACTGCCAAGATGTCAAGATAGATACAATCTGGATATGCTAAAAGTCAGATTTTGAGTCTTGTTCAGTGCATACCCTGACTCACACTCTATTATTGCTGGGATAGGCTCCACCCCCCACCATGACCCTTAGTTGGAATAAGCAGGTATAGAAAATGGATGGATGTGAACAAGGCTTTCTTCTCCTATTGCTCACAGCTGGGTGACAGAGATAAAGAACAAAAAAGACATACAACAGCATTAACTAACCTGTAAAATCACCTCCAAAAAAGAATGCTAAGATGAAACTTCACACCTGAAACACACTCCATGTCATGTTGAACACATGTGTCACATGCACAGGAGTCTGTTGTGTTTGCATATTTTCACAGTAGAATTTCAGCTGCTGCTGAATCAGAACACATCATGTTCCATTGTTGGCCCTTTGGGGTCGATGGACACACCAACACAACCAAGCTCCCTTCTAATCATGTTTCTATTACTAAATCAGCACCAGGACATCACACTGACTTCATTTGACCACATCCTGAAACTACAAATTCTCAGCTGTTAAAGGAGTCTCTCCTGAAGACAGTAATTTACTCATAGTCAATTCCATGGTCCCAAATCACATGGTCAAGACGTCCCTTCAAGTCTGTGCTGTCAGCAGTGATGTTGCCCTGTGTGAGAGACTTTTGAGTCTCAGCTCCTCATTTTTACTGAGAGAGTACAGCAGGAAATGCTTGTCATTTGAACAAAAAAAAAAGAAGAGCTTTTCCAGCACTTGGAAAACACTTTAATTTGTATTTTGTCTTATATAAAAGGTGGAAAAAGATATGAAGGCTTTATTGTGCCATCTGGATCCGTGCACAGCAGCTGTGGATTTATACTGGCATTTGAGTGAAAGCAACATTTTTTCATCTGATGTGGGAAGGAATACGGCATCCAGGTGAGTTGGTGAGTGCTTTTACAGTACAAACACAATCCTGTCTAATGTTAAGTAAGCTACAAAAACAAGCATTATGCGAATGTTTGGTCCAGATTTGTGCTGCATAGAGCAGCTTTTATTAGAACACATCTGTGTTCAACAAAACTGACTGAACATTAGTCTCACTAATTCAACAATGATCATAAAACCCTCGCATTATTTACTTCTGGTATAAAATGAACATCACTGTTATCATTATTATTATTTAAACTAGAGACATGCCCCATACGCAGTACTATTTTCCATGTAAAGTGCAGTAATATGTACGTGTGGGGTAGGTATTTGGTTGAACCCTTATGTGTTTGATGTAAACTGGGATACACAGTGGAAAAATTGGAGATTGACATTATATTTATTTAGAGGATGTAGCCAACAGTGACCATAAAAAGTCGGAAGCCTTTGAACAAATGCAACTATTTGTAATTTTTTAAAAGTAGGTCAAGGACACCGGCCTTCCAACCCATGCAAAGTACTCCTCCAAGGCATGTACCCACCAAATATGACGTTAATGCGAGCAATAGGTGCCGAGGTACATTGCAGCGAACAAATTTCAGGCGAAGGATTTGACAGTTGTGACCACTGGTGACCTTGAAAAGTAGGTCAAGGTCATCAGCCTTCAAACCCATGCGAAGTACTCCTCCAAGGCATGTACCCACCAAATATAAAGTTTCTGCGAGAAACAGGTGCCGAGGTACACTGCGGCGAACAAATTTCAGGCGAAGGATTTGACAGTTGTGACCACTGGTGACCTTGAAAAGTAGGTCAAGGTCATCAGCCTTCAAACCCATGTGAAGGACTCCTCCAAGGCATGTACCAACCAAATATGAAGTTTCTGCGAGCAATAGGTGCCGAGGTACATTGCGGCGAACAAATTTCAGGTAAAGGATTTGACAGTTGTGACCACTGGTGACCTTGAAAAGTAGGTCAAGGTCATCAGCCTTCAAGCCCATGCGAAGTACTCCTCCAAGGTATGTACCCACGAAATATGAAATTTCTGCGAGCAATAGGTGCCGAGGTACATTGCGGTGAACAAATTTCAGGCGAAGGATTTGACAGTTTTGAACACTGATGACCTTGAAAAGTAGGGCAAGGTCACCGGCCTTCGAACCCATGCGAAGTACTTCTCCAAGGCATGTAGCCACCAAATATGAAGTTTCTGCAAGCTAAGTGTGGAAACAGCCAGAGTGTGACGTAGCAATCTCCGCCCCCCTTGCAGCTTCCGAAGCGAAGCTTCTGACGTCACGACGCATTGGGAAGCGTTGCCGACGGGTTGGTGATGCATGGAAAGTGTGTGGTGTGAAAGGCCCTTAAAGCTTCTCTGCTCCTCTCAGCTGCTTCTGTGCTGGGAGCTATGTAGTAAACAGGAGCTTCCAGCAGTGGGCAGGACGCACAGAGACAGAAGTGCTGACTCATTGTTTGGGTCTGTTGTCGCCTTTGATGCTACCTGAAGCGATTGTGGTGTTAAACTCAAAATCAGCTTGTTAGAAGTTGCAAGTCTACTGGAGACAATACTGGAAGTTATCTGTCATCTGTAGCTTCCGATAAAGTTTTGGGTTGTTTATCGGTTTAGCTTTATAAAAGATAACTTTTCATTTAGCTGATTATCTGTTATCAAAGCTAATTTTTTTGTTAGCTGTGCCCACCACTGCCTGTTGGAATGGCCCATGCTACAAAAGCTGCTGAGTGCAAAGCGTGCAGAAATCTAGATTCAAGCAGTATTTTAATATTTATTATTATGAATACACTTGAAAGGAGAGCAATGATTCAGCCCTGGGAGATTTTTTACTCATGATTAAATTTGGAAAATAAAGTGATCCAGTTTACATGGTTTAAGTTTTTGGTCAATTTATTAGTACACTGTAATAATGTAATTACGCTGAACAAAATTAGGAAATTGTACTAACACACTGGTATGACCGGTAAACAAAGAAGTACCAGTATGTCAAGGTCAGCGGCCTTCGAACCTGTGCAAAGTACACTTGCAAAGCATACACCCATCAAATATGAAGTTCCTGCGTACAATAGATGCCGAGTCATGTTGTGACGAAGGATTTAGCTTTAGCAAGTTGTGACCATTGGTGACCCTAAAGTAGGTCAACGTCATTGGAAGTTACCAGCCTTCAAACCTGTGTGAAGTACTTCTTCCAGGGCATGTGCTCACCAAATATGAAGTTTTTGTGTGCAATAGATGCCCAGCCACATTGTGGTGAAGGTTTTTGTGGTTGTGACCATCATGGTGACCTTGAAATGTAGGTCAAGGTCACTGGCCTTCAAACCTGTGCCAAGTACACTTGGCACCGCGACGCTCCGCCACAGGAAAAACACCTCTGTTGAAAGCCTTAAGGACAAGTTGGAACATGTCCTGCCTGTTAAACAATTTCTCATATACTCACTCCACTGAAAGCCATCAAAAGCCGCCTGGATTTTACAAATGGTTATCAACACAGAGGTGTTTTTCCTGTGCTGCCGCACTGCGTCGGCTGCGTCCCGACGCGCGGATCCGTCCACACGTCTTTCATTAAAAAAATCTCCTTTAACAGTGGAATATCCGGATAAAATGCTGAAACCGACTTCTTCTGAAACTTCTCTGTTCTCTCACGACGTCCTGGATCAATAGAGCCTGAAATGTGGAGGTTTTCAGCTTGAACAGGCTGATGACGCTGCCTGAGAGCGCTGAGCGACGTCTCGCACCGTGAAAAGTCCTTAAAGCGACAGAATCACCTCAAAATCTCTCATCAGCCGTTAAAATTTTCACTGAAAACCAGCTTAATTTTTTGAACCGTGTCCACTTCGATGTGTCTCACAGGTTTAGAAAAAATTTTGATCAAACAACGCGCCAGTCTCTCAGCAACTTCTCAGACAAAGGAATTCCGACGAGGGGCTGGACGACTCCTCCCACAAGGAGTGCTCACAGGCGAATGACGTCACCGACAGGCGTGGAAAAACTCACGCATGCGCACGAGGGTTCAAGCATGTCTGACGTAAAAACATATGAATGAAATCCATATAGTTTTTGAAAAAAATAAAAAGGACCTATACTTTATTGACAGCCCTCATATGCATTGATTTGTATAATGGCACTGTTTATCATGTTGATCATTTTGGTGTATAATTTACACCACCTCTTGACCTGGTTAAAAAGGACCGTTACTTTATTGACAGCCCTCGTATATGAAGTTTTTGCGAGCATTAGGTGCCGAGCTACGTTGCGGCGAACGAATTGTGACCTGATAGATGAACAACCGAACCGACGAACAACCGAACAATTTTTATGTTGTTTTTTTTTTTTTGGGGGGGGGGGGGGGGTGGTATTTGGCTGTCATGTGCCAGCTGTATGGGAGGGGTACTGTTGGAGTTCTGTTGGTGTGATTCTTGCCCAGCGTCTTCTTTTTATTTCGTCTGGAACAATTACTTCTATTTTGTCATTTGATTTTTAAATGGACAACAATGGGAATGAGTGTTTTCACTTTCTTGTGTCAAGCATGTATTTTTAACATACAGTGAGGAAAATAAGTATTTGAACACCCTGCAATTTTGCAAGTTCTCCCAAATCCAGTGGGATTTTTTAATAAATTATTAAAAAATTATACATTGTGATTTCTGTTTTTTTTTTTTTTGTTTTTTTTTTTAGATTATGTCTCTCACTGTGGACATGTACCTAAGATGAAAATTTCAGACCCCTCCATGATTTCTAAGTGGGAGAACTTGTAAAATCGCAGGGTGTTCAAATACTTATTTTCCTCACTGTATTTACAATTATATTATGTACTTACATTGAACTTAGAAAACACTAATATGTTTAATATGTAGATAATCAGCATGTGACTGAGATATGTTCAAACATCTTCAAGCTGTGTAACAATTCATTTTGTTGTGAACTGCGTGGAATGACTCACTTAACTCACTAAACCAAAGGAACTACAAAAACACAATAAATCAACATCAGTAACAACATTTTTAAACTAACATGAACCACAATAGCAACATTTAAAACTCCAAAACCCAGGACTCCCATAATGCATTGTAGAACAAGAATTTACAGGTTTAGCGACCGGCCTTGCGATAGCTCCAATTTAATTTTACTGAGTATCATCATCACGATGTTAAATTATTTTCCTGATTATGCATTTCTTAATGTAGTTATATGATTGGTTGATTTTACTGATCATTCATATGTAGGAGGGCAGAGTGCAAAGAGAGGACTTTGAGATGCTTTGTGCATACGGGCCCTGAATGTTAGCATGGACACGGACGTACACCATGTTTTTGTGCATACACACACGTTGTACATGAGGCCCCTGGATCTGATGAAGCTGATGCATTTCACGACAACAGACATCAGATTGTCAAACTTTAAGTTTTTGCTGCACAGTGCCTGCTGGTTTATAATGCAGTGCAGAGCAATTGCAGAATCTGCATCTTCCTCCTCCACTTGTTTTGAAGAAGCACTACCAGCCCGTTTTTCCTCCCTGTCAATGACAGGGAGGAAACGAATGACAGACGAATGACAGACAGACAGAATAACAGACAGAATAACAGACAGAATAACGACAGACGACGCAGCCCGTCTGTCGTTATTCTTAATTCTGCCACACTGCAGCTGAAATACATCCTCAGTTGTGGTAGGGCCTTGCATCGGGTTCACACTTAGCAACTCTTCTGATACTTGACATTGTTGTTAATGTCAGTGCTCTCATCCAGAGCCACAGAGTCCGCGCTGAAACGCTTGCCTCTGTCACATAACTGTTCATAAATGCCATTTGATAGCTCAGTGATCCGCTCTGCCACTATGTTGGCTGACAGGTTGATGTTGCTGAATTGGCTTTTTTTTCTGGACAGACAATATCTGCAACTTACAGCATGCAGTCTTTCAGAAACTGACCTTAAGTGAATGGCTTTTTCCCTTTGGCGATCATCTCACTCACAACGTAACTTGGTTCAAGTGCCGCATTGGCCTCCTTTCCAGCTCTCTGGAATAAATTTTGTTGAGGTGACACCTCTTTTTTTCACTGTGCAGCTCGCTGTGTCCACGCTTCTCCCTCGAACTTTGTATACTGCTCCACATGTTCAGTTAAATAATGCCATTTGAGGTTATATGCCTTTGGAACGGCAACTTTCTGCTTGCATATAAGGTAGGTGGCATTCCCCTTAATCTTGACAAAGAAATAATCATTTTCTCACCTTTCCTGAAACACTCTGTGGTCAACATCAACCTTTCTTTTGGCCTTTGAAAGAGGCATTTTGATTTCTGTTTTGAGGACGCTGGCAGTGTGCATATTTTTTTTCTGTCTGTTTGGGTTCAGTCAGGATCACCTCAGAAAATGGACATTTCTTTCTCGGTCCTGACAGCAGATCGGGCCATGAACGAGGCAGGCCAGATTTCGCTATAAATTGATATCAAGTGGCGGGCCAAATTAGTCCATGGGCCATGAGTTTGAGACCTCAGGGCTACGCACATGGTCATAAGCTCCACCCACTTGGCCTCAGGTTTCTCCCAAAGAAAGTTATTTGGAAAAACACATCAGATACATTGAATGACATATACATTCTTTCTTCTTTGGCTAGCAAAATATAAGCTGGCTGAGTCTCACCCATTCTAGAAAAGGGAAGTGATTACTAGAAACACAGTTTTTACCATGACAATCATTATCAACAAATAACATCTAAACATGCACCAAGAGTTAAAAACAAATACTCATAATGTCACATGACAAAAAGGTGTAATAGATTAAACTGGAATACAACCCCAATTCCAATGAAGTTGGGGCATTGTGTAAAATGTAAATAAAAACAGAATACAATGATTTGCAAATCCTTCAGCCTGCATTCAGTTGAATACACCACAAAGACAAGATATTTAATGTTCAAACTGATAAACTTTGTACAAATATTTGCTCATTTTGAAATGGACGCCTGCAACATGTTTTAAAAAAGTTGGGACAGGGCAACAAAAAACTGGGAAAGTTGATGAATACTCAAAGAACACCTAAATGGAAATAGGCAAGTGTCATGATTGGGTATAAAAGGAGCATCCCGAAAAGGCTCAGTCATTCACCAGCAAAGATGGGGCGAGGATCACCACTTTGTGAACAACTGCGTGAAAAAAATAGTTCAACAGTTTAAGAACAATGTTTCTCAACATTCAGTTGCAAGGGATTTAGGGATTCCATCATCTACAGTCCATAATATAATCAGAAGATTCAGAGAATCTGGAGAACTTTCTACACATAAGCAGCAAGGCCAAAAACCAACATCGAATGCCTGTGACCTTCGATCCCTCTGGCGGCACTGCATTAAAAACTGACATCATTGTGTAAAGGATCTTACCACATGGGCTCAGGAACACTTCAGAAAACCATTGTCAGTTAACACAGTTCATCACAACATCTACAAGTGAAAGTTAAAACTCTACCATGCAAAGCAAAAGCCATACATCAACAACATCCAGAAACGCAGCCGCCTTCTCTGGGCCCGAGCTCATTTGAAATGGACAGACACAAAGTGGAAAAGTGTGCTATGGTCTGATAAGTCCACATTACAAATTGTTTTTAGAAATCAGGGATGTTGTGTCCTCTGGACAAAAGAGGAAAAAGACCATCCAGATTGTTACCAGTACAAAGTTGAAAAGCCAGCATCTGAGATGGTATGGGGGTGTGTTAGTGCCCATGGCATGGGCAAGTTACACATCTGTGATGGCACCAACAATTCTGAAAGGTACATCCAGGTTCTGGAGCAACACGTGCTGCCATCCAAGTAACGTCTTTTTCAGGGATGTCCCTGCTTATTTCAGCAAGACAATGCCAAGCCACATTCTGCATGTGTTACAACAGTGTGGCTTTGTAGTAAAAGAATGCGGGTACTAGACTGGCCTGTCTGCAGTCCAGACCTATCACCCATTGAAAATGTGTGGCACATTATGAAGCACAAAATACGACAACGGAGACCCCGGACTGTTGAACAACTGAAGTCGTACATCAAGCAAGAATGGGAAAGAATTCCACCTAAAAAGCTTCAACAATTAGTGTCCTCAGTTCCCAAATGCTTATTGAGTGTTGTTAGAAGGAAAGGTGATGTAACACAGTGGTAAACATACCACTGTCCCAGCTTTTTTGAAACATGTTGCAGGCATCCATTTCAAAATGAGAAAATATTTGCACAAAAACAATAAAGTTTATCAGTTTGAACATTGAATAGCTTGTCTTTGTGGTGTATTCAATTGAATATAGATCGAACAGGATTTGCAAATCATTGTATTGTTTTATTTACATTTTACACAATGTCCCAACTTCATTGGAATTGGGGTTGTATAAGTTTTGTCTTTGGTTAAGTGTAACAACAGGAAAAGAAATTACAGTTTCTCTTTTGTTAAAAGAAAGCATATTCACAGACTGAAGGGGCCATATCCTTGTGGTTCCATCCCAATGTTGGTCGTTTTTATGATCCTTGATTTTTTTGTCATCTGGCTGGTTGGGATTCTAGGTTTATTGAGCTCTTACCTCTAGGGAGAATCCTCTTGGTGTCTGGATGTCCTCTGAATTTGGATAGGTTTCATCAAGCTTTCTAATAAATTCAGTTTGAACTGGAGATGCCGGGAACATTTCAACAAGTATCTTTGATCCATAGGGACTGTTTGTTGAAGCTTTCCAGAGGCATCATAAATTTGGCCATGAAATGTTTGGAAGATGGTGAGGGCTTTCAGTGCCTGCCACAGAGTCAAGGGATAACACAGTCTTTCATCTTAAAATATTCCGGCTTTGGAAATGTCTCGAGTCAATTCTTTGTTAATAGTAAAATTTAAGGCAACTTTTGATTCTTTAAAGATATGTCTGTGGTCATATATGCTAAAGTTGTGAACATGAAATTTAAAGAAGTGTAAATGGAATGAACTGATGAATGAATGAAGCTTGAGAGATGTTGTATGCAATCTTTATTTGGTATCATTTTATCTAAACAAAATCATTGGAAATACTTGTATATAGTGACTGACAACATTTTTTTTTCATTTCAATTAATCTGCAATTCACTTCATATATTACACTACTTTTGTGACCCAAATACTTTGGTAAACATTTATGGCAACAAAACAGTTTATCCACAAGAATAAAGGTCTACAACCCCAGCAGATTTGCAAATCATTGTACTCTGTTTTTAATTTACATTTTACACAATGTACCAACTTCATTGGAATTGGGGTTGTATTTTCAATAAGGATTTGAAGAATTTTTGAAAAATGCATTTAATATTTTCAGCTTTAAAGCAAAATTATTTCTCTCTAGTGTTCAAACAAGTACAGTGCATCTGGAAAATATTCAAAGCGCTTCACGTCTTCCACATTTTTCTTATGTTACAGCCTTATTCCCATCCATCCATCCATTTTCTTCTGCTTAATCCAGAGTCAGGTCGTGGTTGCAGCAGCTCAAGCAAAGCCTCCCAGACCTCCCGATCCAAACACACCTCCCCCAACTCCTCCGGGGGAACCCCAAGGCATTCCCAAGCCAGCCGAGAGACATAGTCCCTCCAGCGTGTCCTGGGTCTTCCCCGGGGCATCCTCCTGATGGGACATGCCTGGAACACCTCTCCAGCGAGGCATCCAGGGGACATCCGGAAAAGATGCCCGAGCCACCTCAACTGGCTCCTTTCGACGTGGAGGAGCAGCGGCTCGACTCCGAGCTCCTCCCAAGTGACCAAGCTCCTCACCCTATCTCTAAGGGAGCACCCAGCCACCCTGCAGAGGAAACTCATCTCGGCCACTTATATTCGCGATCTTGTTCTTTTAGTCATGAGCCAAATCTCATGACCATAGGTGAGGATCGGAACGTAGATTGATCGGTAAATCGAGAGCTTTGCCCCCCTACTCAGTTCTCTCTTCACCACGATGGTCCGATACAGCGACCGCATCACTGCAGATGCTGCACTGATCCCTCTGTCGATCTCACGCTCCATCTGTCCCTCACTCGTGAACAAGACCCCGAGATACTTAGACTCCTCCACTTGAGGCAAAGACACTCCACCGACCAGAGACGAGATTCTGTGGTTCCCAAACCAGACACCTACCCAGGCTGCACCTAGAAATTCTGTCCATAAAGATAATGAACAGAACCGGTGCCAAAGGGCAGCCCTGGCGGAGGCCAACGTGCACTGGAAACAGGTTTGACTTACTACCGGCAATGCGAACTAAGCTCCTGCTGCAGTCGTACATGGACTGGATAGCCCTTAGCAAAGGACCCCGGACCCCGTACTCCCGGAGCACCCCACACAGGGTGCCCCGAGGGACACGGTCAAACACCTTCTCCAGATCCACAAAGCACATGTGGACTGGTTGGGCGAACTCCCATGAACCCTCGAGCGCCCGATGGAGTGTGTAGAGCTGGTCCAGTGTGCCGCGACCAGGACGAAAACCACACTGCTCCTCCTAAATCCGAGGTTCGACTATTGGTCGAATTCTCCTCTCCAGTACTCTGGAATAGACCTTACCGGGGAGGCTGAGGAGTGTGATCCCCCTGTAGTTGGAACACACCCTCCGGTCCCCCTTCTTAAACAAAGGGACCACCACCCCGGTCTGCCAATCCAGAGGCACTGTCGCCAACCACCACACAATGTTGCAGAGGTGTGTCAGCCAAGACAGTCCCACAGCATCCAGAGATTTAAGGTACTCAGGATGGATTTCATCCACCCCAGGAGCCTTGCCACCGAGGAGCTTTCTAACCACCTCGGTGACTTCGGCCTGGGTAATGGATGAGTCTGCCTCTGAGTCCCCAGTCTCTGCTTCCTCTTGGGAAGACATGACAATGGGATTGAGGAGATCCTCGAAGTATTCCTTCCTCCGCCCGACAACATCACCAGTCAGGGTTATTCCCAATTAGAATAAATTATTTTTTCCCTCAAAATTCTACTCATAGCACTCCACAATGACAACATGGAAAAAGCTTTTTTTTTTATTATAATTTTTGCAAATGTATTAAAAATAAAGCACTACGAAATCACATGCACATAAGTATTCACACCCTTTGCTGAATAAATGTTGATGCACCTTTGGCAGCCTCAAGTCTTGTATAATATGATGCCACAAGCATGGTGCACCTATCTTTGGGCAGTTTTGTCCATTCCTCTTTGCAGCACTTGTCAAGCTCAATCAGGTTGGATGGGGAGCATCATTGCACAGCCATTTTCAGATCTCTCCAGAGATGTTCAATCGGATTCAGGTCTGGACTCTGTCTGGGCCACTCAAGGACATCCACAGAGCTGTCCTGAAGCCACTCCTTTGATATCTTTGCTGTGTGCTTAGGGTCATTGTCCTGCTGGAAGATGAACCCAGTCTGAGGTCAAGAGTGCTCTGGAGCAGGTTTTCATCCAGGATGTCTCTGTACATTGCTGTATTTATCTTTCCCTTAATCCTGGCTAGTCTTCTAGTTCTTGCCACTGAAAAACATCCCACAGCCATGTGCCTTTTACTAAGCAGTGGCTTCCATCTGGCCATTGTACCATACATGCCTGATTGGTGGATTGCTGCAGAGATGATTGTCCTTCTGGAAGGTTCTCCTCTCTAAACAGAGGAATGCTGAAGCTTTGACAGAGTGATCATTGGGTGCTTGGTCACTTCCCTGACAAAAACCCTACTCCCAAGATTACTCAGTTTAGATGGGCGACCACTTCTAGCAAGAGCCCTGGTGAATCTAAACTTCTTCCTTTTATGAATGATGGAGGATACTGTGCTCATTGGGACCTTCAAAGCAGCAGAAATGTTTTTGTATCCTTCCCCAGATTTGTGCCTTGAGACAATCCTGTCTTGGATGTCTGCGGACAATTCCTTTGACTTCACGGTTGGTTTGTGCTCTTATATGTCAACTGTGGGACCTTATATGTACTGTCCAATCAACTGAATTTACCCCAGGTGGACTCAGGTTATCTGTGGAAACATCTCAAGGATGATCAGTGGAAACAGGATGCACCTGAGCTCAATTTTGAGCTTCATTGCAAAGGCTGTAAATACTTATGTAATGGCCCCTTAACATATAACACAAAGTTGGGTGAATCAGACTGAAACAGGGCGATTGGGTGAGACCTGAAAAATTCCAACTGCTGTTGGAAGGGACAGACGGTCAAACAGCTGTGTACGAATGCCATATGATCCCGTGGCGACGGTTTCATGCACGTTCATGTGCATGCACACAAACACAGTGGAATCATGTGAGAGGTGTGTTACCACATTATGCTCACACAGCAGCGGAAGCAATACAATGTTGTTCAAATGTACATAAATCAAAGAAAATGTGTAAGGACAAAATAATGAGCAAGCACAGAACATTGTAAGAACAATTTATGTACTGTTTAAATGTAAGACTATCATCTTACCAGTAATGATGTTTAATCAGTGGTGGGCACAGCTAACCAAAAAGTTAGCTTCTATAACCATTAATCTGAAAAGTGAAAAGTTATCTTTTATGACGCTAAACCGATAAACAGTTAAAAAAATATCTTTATTACAGATAACCAATAACTTTTATTCAGACGCGGCCACATCAGATTACAGTGTCGACTTCTGATAAACCAGTTTCACTTTAAGCGCCACAGGGGCTTCTGGGTAAATTCAAGGATCACAAACACAAAAAGAACGCACAAAAATGAATGAATTTAAAAAAATAAAACACCAAACACTGTCATCATATTTCAAAAGCAGTATTAGAAGCCACAGTTTATCTCAGTATTATATACACCGTCATTTACAAACTAAAGCAATTGTGTGTCACGTGACGTGGCTATCACATCTGATGGTGCACTGGACATGGGATGCCGTGTCATATGGTTTTTATATGGGATCTATATGGGATTCATATGGGACAAAGTTTTGTGAGCTGATGGTGGGAGCTGTCAGCGGGATGTACAGCACAGGCTGCTGCGTGGTTGGTGTCCGCGCCGCTCAGTCCTGTGACACACAGCTGGAGCAGCTGGGTTCTTATTTGTATCTCTGTTGTGGTGGCATGGGCACGCTGCTGGCTGGTGATTCCACTTTCAGCAGGACATGCTGGATATGCCATCATGGGTGTTCCAGAGCTGTCTTCTAATCTGTCATTGACATGACAGCTGTCCAGATGTGCACACTGCGCTGGACAGTGATCGCACTGCACTCTGGCTGCCATCCGAGCCTTCGCCACCTCGGCCACACCTCGACAATGTTGGATCGTGGGTTGGGGGGGACACTCGAACATGATACACTCAGGGGCACGACACACTCCCATGCCATTTGTATTGCTCAGGGGTGGACACAACACACTGACTGCCCTTTGAGCTTTCACATCTCGACCTCACCTCAACAGTGGTGTCCTGGGCACTGCATTCATTCACAGTGGTGTCCTGGGCACTGCTGGCCACATGAATGGCCCATTCGGCATCATTCCTGTTATGTATGAAGGGGCGATGAATGTGATTTCTTTGTTTTTTTTAAATGAATTTGTAAATCCCTAAAAATACTTTTCAACATGTCATTATTAAAATTATTGGGAACATTATTATTATTATTATTATTATTATTATTATTGGGATCATTATTAGGAACATTTGAATTTTGAAAAAAAAATCATCCAATTTGGAATAAGGCTGTAACATAGCAAAATGTGGGAAAAGTGAAGCACTGTGAATACTTTCCAGATGCTCTGTATGTGTCAGATATTCGGAAGCTGAGACTGTTCTGAACATTTTGATATACAATACATGAGCATTATCCCAGAATAAAGTAAAAAAAAGAGGCACAATTGAAAGTGTAGTAAAATTGAGAAATTGCCCAAATTACCCACTGTACATTGTATGACAGTTTGGAACATGACTTTTACTGTGCACATTAAGTTCAGACATTTTTTGTCTGCATGCGTACACACAATATCTAATGCTTCATTTGGCTGATAAAACTGTTACACACCAGCACATTTCATGTCATTTTACAATATGTAAACTTAAAAATATTTCTTATGTAAATACATATATTCGGTGTTTCGCAGTTGTGAATCTCGCACCGTCTGGCAGTCTGTGACTCACACGAGAGGTCCGTTAAAGGAGAGTTCCGATGTCAGGAGCTCAGCACTCAGTGTAAACACATCTTGTGAAGTATGGAAAACAAGACAACATGGGGGCACAGCAGAAGTCCATCACAGGTGCTACACCTCCTCTAGATAACCCTCTCAACTTGGGAGAGCGTATAATCATCATAATCGCCTGTGAACTTGCTAAATTAACGCCATCCACATCCTCACTTTGCCATTGTTTACATGTGCTGTGAGACAGCAGAACTCTGCTGGCACTGCAGTGCATTCTGGGAAGCACAGGCGGCCGCCAGGGGCATTATGGTAAATGCTGAAACACCAAATAAACTAGCCAGGTTTGGAGCAGTATTGTGGGTTCATGTTTATCACTGTTGCCTCACAGTGAGAGGGTTCCTGGTTCACTTCAGACGTGATCCTTTCTCTGTCAAATTTTCATGGTCTCCCCATGGTTCCCCTTAGAGTTCTCTGGCCTCCTCTTACTTCCAAAGACTTGGGAACTTTAAACTGACCATAGGTATGAGTGAGCATGTGACTAAGTTTGTCTATATGTGGGCCTGCAATAGACTGGGGCCCTGTCCAGGATGTACCCCGCCAGTGACCACTGGTATAGGCTACAGTTCTTCTTTGGCCTTTAATTGGAATAACTGGGTATAGAAAATCAGTGAATCACCAGCTTTCATTATAGTCCATATCCTGAGTCAGAGCTCTGTAGCTTCAGCATTCAGACACTAAACAGCAGTCTTATGGCTGTTTGTCTGTGTCTTTCATTCCTGCAGTAACCAATGTGCCTTCGAAGGGACATGGACACTGTAATACAGACACAGAGATGAGATGTTATCACTTGCTATATAACATGGACAATCAGTAAGGTCAGATATGCAAGAAATCCAATGTGAACTGGTAGTCTGAACACAGACATCTTGTTGTCACCTTAGGTGACTGGTTTGCAATGTCTCACATTGCAGACTAGAACTGGAGACACTAATACCATAAAGACTTGGACCTTTGTTCTCCTTCAAAAGTATCATCATCATCATCATCAAACACCTTTGTCTGATGACCCCTTGACTCCATAAGGTCTTCCCAGACATCTGTCAATCTCAAGCCCAAGGACCTAGAGACATGATAAAGCCACTGCCAAAATTTATATATATATATATATATATATATATATATATATATATATATATATATATATATATATATATATATATATATATATATATATAAATTTAAGTTTATGTGACATAATATAATTTAACATTTAACATGATAAATATGTCACCTTTATAGCATAGATGATGAACACAGTATTCATTACTTAAGTTATTGAAAGATGAAAACATAGACAGAACATAAGAGAGGAAACATAACCGGTTCAGGTTTGTGTTCTTTCTTACACATAATACAGTGATTTGTTCACCAAATTATTTGTAATCATTTTAAAATTGTCTCAAAACTTGTTCAAACACAAATATGAACTCATGAGATGACTGGCACCAATTTATTGTTCAGGATGTGTATTACACCGAGTACAGTTCATATACTTTTCATGTGCATATATGAAAAATATAGAGAAAAACAGACCATCTTCCAAACACCTTTATTGCTTTAATTATTTTGTCAAAAAATCTAAAGATTAAAATTGGTCATTGGGCCTTCAGGGACACTGCACAAATATGTGCAGCTTGGTACAAGTGACAACTTTGGTTCATGCTGAAATAAACTGCTCAACAGAATGGCTGTCTGAAGGGAAATATTTGAAGTAGGTCATTCATACAATGCCGGGCGGGCACAAAATAACAGTGCAGCTTGATGAAGAACTCTTGAAACCATCCCAGAGGGAAGAAGAGGTTCACTGAAGAGAAAATCACCACCAGGTGCATTCACTGAATGTTTGTCCTATGGTTTTATTTACCAGCCTGCAGAGAACAAGGCAATGAGCCAATAACAGCTTTGTGCATCCAAATGAACAAATGACTCGGAGGGAGAAAACAAAGACTATTTTTGTCCTAAATTGCTGAAACATACCTGAATTGCCTTGTCAATTATATTTCATCTTCAGTCGGACACTCAGTTTTTGAGATGATGTAAGATGGACCGTTACTGAAACCCCATGTAATTTAAAACCTCACATTAAGTACTGCTTCATATAAATGTTCTAGATTATCAAAGAAACGTTCTTCCTTAAGATGTCCTCCTCTGCCTCATCTCCTCTCGCAGCTTTTTACTATTGTAAAAGAAGGATTGAAAGGCTTGTTTTCAGCAGCTGCTGTGGTTGTGTCTCTGTTGAATTTTTCCTAATTATCTCCCAAAGGAGCCCGACTGCACAGACAGAGAGGAGGGTGAGAGAGGTGCAAGAGATGCAGGAGATACATGGGAAAAATACAAACAGAAACAGTGAAATCAGGGAGAGTGAGGGGAAGTAAAGCAGCGAGGCTTCCATGAAAACTTACATGTAGCCTCATGCTGCCATGCTGATTCACTTCAACTCTGGAACACATTTACGTCTTTGGTGCAAGCTTTTTAAAAATGCACAGAGCTACTGCATCCCTAAGTTTGAGTGTGCGTGTATATATATATATATATATATATATATATATATATATATATATATATATATATATACACACTCAACAAAAATATAAACGCAACACTTTTGGTTTTGCTCCCATTTTGTATGAGATGAACTCAAAGTTCTAAAACTTTTTCCACATACACAATATCACCATTTCCCTCAAATATTGTTCATAAACCAGTCTAAATCTGTGATAGTGAGCACTTCTCCTTTGCTGAGATAATCCATCCCACCTCACAGGTGTGCCATATCAACATGCTGATTAGACACCATGATTAGTGCACAGGTGTGCCTTAGACTGCCCACAATAAAAGGCCACTCTGAAAGGTGCAGTTTTATCACACAGCACAATGCCACAGATGTCGCAAGATTTGAGGGAGCGTGCAATTGGCATGCTGACAGCAGGAACGTCAACCAGAGCTGTTGCTCGTGTATTGAATGTTCATTTCTCTACCATAAGCCGTCTCCAAAGGCGTTTCAGAGAATTTGGCAGTACATCCAACCAGCCTCACAACCGCAGACCACGTGTAACCACACCAGCCCAGGACCTCCACATCCAGCATGTTCACCTCCAAGATTGTCTGAGACCAGCCACTCGGACAGCTGCCGAAACAATCGGTTTGCATAACCAAAGACTTTCTGCACAAACTGTCAGAAACTGTCTCAGGGAAGCTCATCTGCATGCTCGTCGTCCTCATCGGGGTCTCGACCTGACTCCAGTTCGTCGTCGTAACCAACTTGAGTGGGCAAATGCTCACATTTGCTGGCGTTCGGCACGTTGGAGAGGTGTTCTCTTCATGGATGAATCCCGGTTCACACTGTTCAGGGCAGATGGCAGACAGCGTGTGTGGCGTCGTGTGGGTGAGCGGTTTTCTGATGTCATTGTTGTGGATCGAGTGGCCCATGGTGGTGGTGGGGTTATGGTATGGGCAGGCGTCTGTTATGGACGAAGAACACAGGTGCATTTTATTGATGGCATTTTGAATGCACAGCGATACCGTGACGAGAACCTGAGGCCCATTGTTGTGCCATACATCCAAGAACATCACCTCATGTTGCAGCAGGATAATGCACGGCCCCATGTTGCAAGGATCTGTACACAATTCTTGGAAGCTGAAAATGTCCCAGTTCTTGCATGGCCGGCATACTCACCGGACATGTCACCCATTGAGCATGTTTGGGATGCTCTGGACCGGCGTATATGACAGCGTGTACCAGTTCCTGCCAATATCCAGCAACTTCGCACAGCCATTGAAGAGGAGTGGACCAACATTCCACAGGCCACAATTGACAACCTGATCAACTGTATGCGAAGGAGATGTGTTGCACTGCATGAGGCAATTGGTGGTCACACCAGATACTGACTGGTATCCCCCCCAATAAAACAAAACTGCACCTTTCAGAGTGGCCTTTTATTGTGGTCAGTCTAAGGCACACCTGTGCACTAATCATGGTGTCTAATCAGCATCTTGATATGGCACACCTGTGAGGTGGGATGGATTATCTCAGAAAAGGAGAAGTGCTCACTATCACAGATTTAGACTGGTTTGCGAACAATATTTGAGGGAAATGGTGATATTGTGTATGTGGAAAAAGTTTTAGATCTTTGAGTTCATCTCATACAAAATGGGAGCAAAACCAAAAGTGTTGCGTTTATATTTTTGTTGAGTGTATGTGAGATACTTCAAAATGTAACTGATAATGAAATATTCTTTCTGGGGAATATGAACATTGATTGGTTTTCCAATAACTGTACTTTGAGAGGGACTTTGAGTGATGCTGCTATGGTAATTTAAATGTATTTAATTTATATAGTGCCAAATCATAACAAAACTACCACATAGTATGTGGTCTGTCTCAACTTTGGGCAGCACGGTGGCTTAGTGGTTCGGCACTGTTGCCTCACAGCAAGAAGGTTGTGGGGTCGCTTCCCACCCTTTCTGTGTGGTGTTTGCATGTTCTCCCCGTGTCTGCATGGCTGACGTGGAAGGTGGGGTGTATCTTCATAGACCTGGGCAGTTGCAGGTGGACAGAGACTGGATTAACAACCCTAGTGATGGGAAACGGACCTATGAACCTGGGAGCAAGCTTCCTCGGCAGACCACCGATGGGCAGATGGCGGGTGGAGAGCCAAACTCGTTTTCCTGGGGAGTAGACCGGTTCCTTTGATCTCTTCTTGTCTGCCTCATCCTTGTAGGCCACCAAAGATCGTAGTAAAGCCTGACGGGCCCGCTCCCAGGTCTGTCGGCAGTGGAGGATAAGGGATAGAGCTGAGGGCACCCGTGAGGTTAAGTCTGTGGATGAGAACAGAGAAGGTTGATAATCATGTGATACATGGATAGGAGAGTAGCCGATAGAAGCCGATGTCAGACAGTTGTGAGCGAGTTCTATCCACACTAACTGGGATGACCAGGAGGCAGGGTGCTGTAAAGCGAGAATCCGAAGGCCCTTCTCTACCTCCTGATTGATCCTCTCTGTTTGTCCATTCCCCTGGGGGTGATAACCGGAGGTGAGACTGGAGATGACTCCCAGCAGTCGGCAAAACTCCCCCCAAAACTGAGAGACAAACTCAGGACCCCGATCAGACACTATGTACTGTGGAAAACCATGTAACCTAAACATGTGGTTTAACAATGCCTCAGTGGTTTCTCTGGCTGTTGACACCTTAGGTAGCAGTACAAAATTGGCCAACTTGGACAGTCTATCAACAACAGTGAGAATCACAGTATGTCCCTTGGAGGGAAGCAATCCAGTAACAAAGTCCACTGAGATGTGTGACCAAGGTCGGGTGGGGATGGGTAACGGATGGAGCTTGCCAGTAGGTGGTCGGGTGGAGGATTTGAACATAGCACAAGTCATACACGCCCCAACGTATTCCGTTATGTCGATGAGTAATCAAGGCCACCAAAACCTTTCCTGGATGATAGTGACAATCTTTCTGATGCCTGAATGGCAAGTGAAATGGCTGTTGTGTGCCCAACAAATCACTCCCCCCCTAAGAGCATCTGGCACATACAGCCTCCCTGGAGGACAGTCCTGAGGTATGGGAATGCTGCGCGTCGCAGACCGAACCTTGTTCTCAATGTCCCAGGTACAGAATGAAAGGAAGCAGGATGAGGGCAAGATGTACGAAGGTTACGATGATTCTTCCGACGGGGCTTCCTGTCGGAAGAGAGCATCGGGTTTACCATTTTTAGTTCCGGGCCGGTATGATAATTAAAACAACTAAAGAAAATTGACCATCTAGCTTGCCTGGAATTGAGTTTTTTCGCAGAGCACAGGTATTCAAGAGTCCTGTGATCGGTCCACACCAAAAAATGGTACTTGTGCCCCTTCCAACAAGTAAAACCACTCCTACAAGGCCACTTTGACCGCCAACAGTTCGCGGTTGCCGATGTGATAATTATGCTCTGCCAGAGTTAGTTTTCGGGACAAAAAAGCACAGGAATGTTATTTCTTATCAGTAGGATGGATCTGAGACAAAACGGGTCTGATCCCCACATTGGAGACGTCCACCTCAACCACGAACTGTTGGGTGGGGTCAGGGAGGAGTAGTACGGGGGCCATTGTAAAGCATTTCTTTAGGACCTGAAATGCTTTGTCACACTCCGGTGTCCAGCGAAAGGGCTGGAAGGATGAGGTAACGTTATGTAGAGGAGCTGCTACCGAACTGAAATTTCATGTGAACTTTTGGTAAAAGTTGGCAAATCCCAGAAGCCTTTGGACCTCCTTACGGTCTTTTGTGGTTGCCCAATCATGCACAGTGGCTACCTTGGCTGGGTCCATCTGGATGGACCCTGGTGCAATAATGAATCCCAGAAACGATACGGTAGATTTGTGAAATTCGCATTGTCCACTTTAACAAATAATTGATTGTGTAACAAGGTCTCAAGCACAGTACGCACATGTCGGGAGTGTGTTTCTGCATCAGGGGAAAAGATTAGGATATCATCTAGATCCACAAACATGAACTTATTCAAAAAATCACGTCACTGATCAGGTTCTGAAATACTACGGGTGCATTGCCTAAGCCAAAATGGCAAGACTAAATATTCATAATGGCCGGTGGGAGTATTGAAAGCAGTCTTCCATTCATCTCCCTGTCTGATCCGCACTAAATGATAGGCATTGCGGAGATCGAGCTTTGTGAAGATTGTGACTGTGGGCTTTAGTGACCACAATATTGTTATTGTCATGAAAACTAAGGTTTCTAAAGCTGGTCCGAAGGTAATTCATAAGAAGTTTATATATATATATATATATATATATATATATATATATATATATATATAAAATGCAAAATATGTGTATATAAAATACCAGAATGATTTCTGTTCTGATGTTGAAAATAAAAAAAAGTGACACATTGTACGAGAGAATACACATGTAGAGTCTGCACTGGACTCCTTTGTGAATTTATTTTCTCCTGTGTGTGATAAGCTCCTATTCAGATGTTTTCTGTAAGAGCAATCAAAGCCCCATGGCTGGATAGTGAACTGAAATATTTGATGAAAGAAAGAGACCTACTGAAGAAGTTTGCTGTTGTTTATGGTAGTATGAGAGATTGGCAAGCTTACAGATTATTAAGAAACAATATAACAAAGTTGAATAGTTAAAAGAAAAAAACAGCATTATCAATCTCGTAAATCTTCATAATCTTTATTTCACAATTGCAAAAATAAAAAATAAAAAAAATAAATAAAAAATTGTACAATTAATGCAGGAAACAGAATCTATACAAAAGAAGATAAAAAAAATATAAAACAAATAGTAAAACAAAATACATGCACAGGTTTGGCACGTTAAAATCTGTATCAATTTACACAAATTTCAGAGATAAGATCACTGCATTCGACAATATTCAAAATGTTACATTGCATAGCACCATCACGAATGTCAATGGGTTTCTTGGGCATATTAGCAATGACAGTAGTGGAATCATTAACTAAATTATGAAAAACTGAACAAAAACTGATTTTATATCAAAATTACAGTATGTTGCAGAAATTGTTTGCACATATTACCTGATATTGACATTGGATTTTGGGTACATAAAAGTGCAACACTTCTTACTACTGAATTTTCAGACTGTGTACATTTCTTATAAAATTTAGAAAACCTATTGCTCAACTGAATTTTTAAAGGGAGCTTATTTGCCAAAAGTTCAGTTATATGACAATGAGTTCTGTTATCAATTCTAAATAAATTTCTCAAAGCTTTTCTCCAGGCAATACATGCAGTGCTATTGAGGTTCCATAGTGGAGAATCATAGTATGAACAACAGTACTGATGAAATAGTTAACATTTAATGAATGAATAACAGTGACCAAAGTCTGACATAAACAGATTGAAGTTTTTCCAGAATTGACCAATAGCATATTTGACAGATACATCATCATCTTGACTAGATATGTAATGGCCTAAATGAACAGCAGTATCATTATACTCAACAAGAGAATTATTTACAAAAATATCACCTTTGTGGTGCTTGCGACCACAAAAAAAAACATCTGGCTTTTTTTGCCATTAAACAAAATGTCATAATCACTTGCATACATTTCACAAATTATAACCATTTTTCTTAGACCAGATACAGATGGACAAACAAGTGTAAGGTCATCAGCGAAAGCTAGAGCACCAACATATTTGTTGCCTATATGGCAGCCAATACCTGATTTTTCTAAAATACACAGTAAGTCATCGACATAAACACAAATAATATTGGTGACATGACACCACCCTGTTTGACACCATTAGTAACACTGAAGGGGACAGAAACACTATTGCCCCATCTAACCTGAAGTTGTTGACAAGTGTACATGTCGATCAATAATCGTAGAACTACTGCATGCACATTATGCTTTATCAGCAAGCAAAATAATTTACAGTAATGAACTCGGTCAAATGCACGACTGGCATCCAACATTAGGACAAAGACATTGGTACATTTATAATTATGATACTTGATGGTTTCATTAAGCACATACATACACTGGGTAGTTGAAGACTTATACTCAACAAAAATATAAACGCAACACTTTTGGTTTTGCTCTCATTTTGTATGAGATGAACTCAAAGATCTAAAACTTTTTCCACATACACAATATCACCATTTCCCTCAAATATTGTTCACAAACCAGTCTAAATCTGTGATAGTGAGCACTTCTCCTTTGCTGAGATAATCTATCCCACCTCACAGGTGTGCCATATCAAGATGCTGATTAGACACCATGATTAGTGCACAGGTGTGCCTTAGACTGCCCACAATAAAAGGCCACTCTGAAAGGTGCAGTTTTATCACACAGCACAATGCCACAGATGTCGCAAGACTTGAGGGAGCGTGCAATTGGCATGCTGACAGCTGGAATGTCAACCAGAGTTGTTGCTCGTGTATTGAATGTTCATTTCTCTACCATAAGCCGTCTCCAAAGGCGTTTCAGAGAATTTGGCAGTACATCCAACCAGCCTCACAACTGCAGACCATGTGTAACCACACCAGCCCAGGACCTCCACATCCAGCATGTTCTTCTCCAAGATCGTCTGAGACCAGCCACTCGGACAGCTGCTGAAACAATCGGTTTGCATAACCAAAGACTTTCTGCACAAACTGTCAGAAACTGTCTCAGGGAAGCTCATCTGCATGCTCGTCGTCCTCATCGGGGTCTCGACCTGACTCCAGTTCGTCGTCGTAACCGACTTGAGTGGGCAAATGCTCACATTCGCTGGCGTTTGGCACGTTGGAGAGGTGTTCTCTTCACGGATGAATCCCGGTTCACACAGTCCAGGGCAGATGGCAGACAGCGTGTGTGGCGTCGTGTGGGTGAGCGGTTTTCTGATTTTCAATGTTGTGGATCGAGTGGCCCATGGTGGCGGTGGGGTTATGGTATGGGCAGGCGTCTGTTATGGATGAAGAACACAGGTGCATTTTATTGATGGCATTTAGAATGCACAGAGATACCGTGACGAGATCCTGAGGCCCATTGTTGTGCCATACATCCAAGAACATCACCTCATGTTGCAGCAGGATAATGCATGGCCCCATGTTGCAAGCATCTGTACACAATTCTTGGAAGCTGAAAATGTCCCAGTTCTTGCATGGCCAGCATACTCACCGGACATGTCACCCATTGAGCATGTTTGGGATGCTCTGGACCGGCGTATACGACAGCGTGTATCAGGTCCTGTCAATATCCAGCAACTTCGCACAGCCATTGAAGAGGAGTGGACCAACATTCCACAGGCCACAACTGACAACCTGATCAACTCTATGCGAAGGAGATGTGTTGCACTGCATGAGGCAAATGGTGGTCACACCAGATACTGACTGGTATCCCCCCCCAATAAAACAAAACTGCACCTTTCAGAGTGGCCTTTTATTGTGGGCAGTCTAAGGCACATCTGGGCACTAATCATGGTGTCTAATCAGCATCTTGATATGGCACACCTGTGTGAAGAGAGCTGGGACCACAGTCACAAAGATTACATTAGTAACACATGATGCTGTCATGGTTTAAAATCCTGCAGGGCAGCAAGGTCCCCCTGCTCAAGCCTGCACATGTCGAGGCCCGTTTGAAGTTCGCCAGTGACCATCTGGATGATCCAGAGGAGGCATGGGAGAAGGTCGTGTGGTCAGATGAGACAAAAATAGAGCTTTTTGGAACCAACTCCCCCTCTAGCTGCCACCTTATCGTGGTGGGGGAGTTTGCGTACCCGGATGATCCTCGGAGCTATGTTGTCAGGGGCTTTGTGCTCCCTGTAGGGTCTCCCAAGGCAAACAGATCCTAGGTGACGGGTCAGACTAAGGGCAATTCAGAACCTCCATGACCAGTAAAAGATCAAGGACCGTGACGTCGCCCAGTATGGCAGAGCCGGGGTCCCACCCTGGAGCCAGGCCTGGGGTTGGGGCTCGCGCGCGAGTGCCTGGTAGTTGGGCCTTAGCCCATGGGGCCCGGCCGGGCTCAGCCCGAAAGAGTGATGTGGGCCTGCCCTCCTGTGGGTTCACCACCTGCAGAAGGGGCCATGGGGGTCGGGTACAGAGAGGATTGGGTGGCGGTCAAGGGCGGGTGGCCCGCCCCATGCTCACAGCCCCTGGCTGTTGGGATGTGGAATGTCACCTCGCTAGGGGGGAAGGAGCCTGAGCTTGTGCGGGAGGTTGAGAGATACCGACTAGAGATAGTCGGGCTCACCTCCACACACAGCTTGGGCTGTGGTACCCAACTCCTGGAAAGGGGCTGGACGCTTCATTTTTCTGGCGTCGCCCACGGGGAGAGGCGGAAAGCTGGGGTCGCATTGCTTATTGCTCCCCAGCTCAGTCGCCAAGTGTTGGAGTTCACTCCAGTGAACGAGAGGGTCGCGTCCCTACGCCTTCGGGTCGGGGACAGGTCTCTCACCATTGTCTCGGCCTATGAGCTGAGCAGCAGTGCAGAGTACCCGACCTTCCTGGAGTCCCTGGGAGGGGTACTAGATAGCGCTCCGACTTGGGACTCCATTGTTCTCCTGGGGAATTTCAACCACCACGTGGGCGGCAACAGTGTGACCTGGAGGGGGGTGATCGGGAAGCACGGCCTCCCCGATCTGAACCCAAGTGGTGTTCAGTTGTTGGACTTCTGTGCTAGTCACAGTTTGTCCATCACGAACACCATGTTCAAGCACAAGGGTGTCCATAAGTGCACGTGGGACCAGGACACCCTGAGCCGGAGGTCGATGATCGACTTTGTAGTCGTATCATCTGACCTTCGGCCACGTGTCTCGGACACTCGAGTGAAGAGAGGGGCAGAGCTGTCGACTGATCACCACCTGGTGGTGCGTTGTATCTGCTGGGAGGGTAGGAAGCCGGTAAGACCTGGCAGGCCCAAACGTATCATGAGGGTCTGCTGTGAACGACTGGTGGAACCCTCTGTCAGCAAGGTCTTCAACTCCCACCTCCGGGAGAGATTATCCCAGATCGCGGGGGAGGTTGGAGACATGGAGTCTGAGTGGACCATGTTCTCCACCTCCATTGTCGATGCGGCTGCTCGTAGCTGTGGTCGCAAGGTCTCTGGTGCCTGTCGCAGCGGCAATCCCCGAACCCGGTGGTGGACACCGGAAGTAAGGGATGCCATCAAGCTGAAGAAGGAGTCCTACTTATCTTTGTTGGTAGGTGGGACCCCAGAGGCAGCTGACAGGTACCGGCAGGCCAAGCATGCCGCAGCCCGTGTGGTCGCAGAGGCAAAATCTCGGGTCTGGGAGGAGTTCGGGGAGGCTATGGAGGAGGACTAGACTCTCCTCAATCCCATCGTCACATCTTCCGAAGAGGAAGCAGAGACTGTGGACTCGGAGGCGGACTCATCCATTACCCAGGCCGAAGTCACCGAGGTGGTTAGAAAGCTGCTTGTTGGCAGGGCTCCTGGGGTGGATGAAATCCGTCCTGAGTACCTTAAGTCTCTGGATGTTGTGGGGCTGTCTTGGCTGACATGCCTCTGCAACATCGCATGGCGATTGGGGACAGTGCCTCTGGATTGGCAGACCGGGGTGGTGGTCCCTCTGTTTAAGAAGGGGGACCGGAGGGTGTGTTCCAACAATAGGGGGATCACACTCATCAGCCTCCCCGGTAAGGTCTATTCCAGAGTACTGGAGAGGAGAATTCGACCGATGGTCGAACCTCGAATTCAGGAGGAGCAGTGTGGTTTTCGTCCTGGTCGCAGCACACTGGACCAGCTCTACACGCTCCATCGGGTGCTTGAGGGTTCATGGGAGTTTGCCCAACCAGTCCACATGTGTCTTGTGGATCTGAAGAAGGCATTCGACCGTGTCCCTTGGCGCACCCTGTGGGGAGTGCTCCAGGAGTACGGGGTCCGGGGTCCTTTGCTAAGGGCTATCCGGTCCCTGTACAACCACAGCAGGAGCTTGGTTCGCATTGCCGGTAGTAAGTCAAACCTGTTTCCAGTGCACACTGGCCTCCGCCAAGGCTGCCCTTTGTCACCGGTTCTGTTCATTATTTTTATGGACAGAATTTCTAGGCGCAGCCAGGGTGTAGAGGGGGTCTGGTTTGGGAACCACAGAATCTCGTCTCTGCTGTTTGCGGACGATGTGGTTCTGTTGGCTTCGTCAAAGCGTGCACTGGAGCGGTTTGCAGCCGGGTGTGAAGCGTCCGGGATGAAAATCAGCACCTCCAAATCTGAGGCCATGGTTCTCGACTGGAAAAAGGTGCTTTGCCCTCTTCAGGTCGATGGAGTATCCTTGCCTCAAGTGGAGGAGTTTAAGTATCTCAGGGTCTTGTTCACGAGTGAGGGACGGATGGATCATGAGATCGATAGACGGATCGGTGCAGCATCTGCAGTGATGCGGTCGCTGTATCGGACCGTCGTGGTGAAGAGAGAGCTGAGTAGGGGGGCAAAGCTCTCGATTTACCGATCGATCTACGTTCCGATCCTCACCTACGGTCATGAGATTTGGCTCATGACCGAAAGAACGAGATCGCGAGTACAAGCAGCCGAGATGAGTTTCCTCCGCAGGGTGGCTGGGCGCTCCCTTAGAGATAGGGTGAGGAGCTCGGTCACTCGGGAGGAGCTTGGAGTCGAGCCGCTGCTCCTCCACGTCGAAAGGAGTCAGTTGAGGTAGCTTGGACATCTTTTCCGGATGCCCCCTGGACACCTCGCTGGAGAGGTGTTCAGGGCACGTCCCACTGAGAGGAGGCCCCGGGGAAGACCCAGGACACGCTGGAGGGACTACATCTCTCGGCTGGCTTGGGAACGCCTTGGGGTTCCCCCGGAGGAGCTGGAGGAGGTGTGTGTGGATCGGGAGGTCTGGGCGGCTTTGCTTGAGCTGCTGCCCCCTCGACCCGACTCCAGATAAAGCGGAAGAAAATGGATGGATGGCTGGATGGATGGAACCAACTCCATTTACCATGTTTAGAGGATGAGAACAACCCCAAGAAAACCATCCCAACCGTGAAGCATGGGAAACATCATACTCTGGGGGTGCTCTTCTGCAAAGGGGACAGGACAACTGCACTGTATTGAAGGGAGGTTGGATGGCATCATGTATTGCGAGATTTTGGCAAACAACCTCCTTCCCTCAGTAAGAGCATTCAACATGGGTCATGGCTGGGTGTTCCAGCATGACAGTGACCCCAAACACACAGCCTAGGCAACTAAGGAGGGGCTCTGTAAGAAGCATTTCAAGGTCCTGGAGTGGCCAAGCCAGTCTCCAGACCTGAACTCTTTGGAGGGAGCTGAAACTCCAAACCTGAAAGATTTGGAGAAGATCTGTGTGGAGGAGTGGCCCAAAATCCCTGCTGCAGTGTGTGCAAACCTGGTGAAAATCTACAGAAAACGTTTGACCTCTGTAACTGCAAACAAAGGCTACTGTACCAAATATTAACATTGATTTTCACAGGTGTTCAAATACTTATTTGCAGCAGTAACATACAAATAAATTATTTTAAAAAATCATACATTGTGATTTCTGGAATTTTTTTTTAGATTATGTCTCTCACAGTGGACATGCACCTAAGATGAAAATTTCAGACCCCTCCATGATTTCTAAGTGGGAGAACGTGCAAAATCGCAGGGTGTTCAAATACTTATTTTCCTCACTGTATATTAGTGCCACTGGTTTTGTTTTCCGTTCATCATTTATTTTCTGTTGATTTATTGCCTGTTCATCATACCTTAGTCATGTGTCTCATTCAATTGTACGTTAGTTAGGTGTGTAGTTCCGTTCTAGTTTCTGTCCAGCCATTGTTTTCCATTGTGTATGTTGTGTGGGCCGCCAGAAGAGGAGGTACTGCTGGCCCACCACCAGAGGGCGCCCTGCCTGAATTGTGGGCTTCAGGCACGAGAGGGCGCTGCCGCCACGGACACAGCCGGGGGTGACAGCTGTCACTCATTATCTCTTGACAGCTGTCACCCATCTACACTTCATCATCTCACTCCATAAAGACCGGACGTCATCTCCACCTCGTTGCTGAGATATCATCTACCTGTGAAGGCAACTTCTCTGCTGACTTAATACTGAATAATAGTCTGAACTCTTTTGCAGCCATTTTCCTGTGGTGTGCCTTATCTGCTGGATTGGCATTTGGTGTGAACAGCGACGGCTTTGCTTCACACCCAAACCAGACAGGTGGTTTAACAGGAGCTGCACGAGTGTGTGATTAGAGGTGGAGGTGACTTTCCACCTTCTGACTGTTTTTGTTACTGGGTGTGCACACACCCACATCTCACTGTTTGTGCTCCTCGCCAGCAGTACCAGATCCGACAGTCGGGGACGGTGATCACCTGGGAATTCGGGACTTGGCGGCTCCAGTATTCACCAGGTTCTGTGGCGGTGGAAATCGTGTGGTCCCGGCTCTTCTCAGGACCGACGTCTTCTATAATCAAGCCTGCCCACACGTCACCTTGGTGTATTGACTGCTATCAGATTCTGTGATTGTCTGTATAATCGTTGTGCACATTCACAACATTAACTTGTTACCTTTTGGCTCATCTATTGGCCGTTCATTTGCACCCCCTGTTGTGGGTCCGTGTCACTACACTTTCCCCAACAGGATATCTCGGCCAACGTCATGGATCCCGAGGGGCGTCAACCATCTGTTGGACAGCCAGTGGAAGAGCAGGGTGCACAGGCGTCGGCTGGAGGCGTGATTGGTGAGTTGCAGCACATCCTCACCGCCTTTACCGCTCGGATGGACCTGATGACCGAGCAAAACATCATCCTTAATCGCAGGATGGAGGCTCTCACCGCGCAGGTGGAAGCGCGCGCTCAGGGCGCTGCTGCAGCTCCTCCTCCTGCCGACCCCGTGCCGAATACAAACATTCCTGTTATGTGTTGGATGCAGGACGGAGAACCGACCAGCGTTTGAAGGACCCAGTATGAAATAAGCAGAGCACGGTACAAAGGATAACTAAATTTAATGACATAACAGTGAGGTGGAAATATATAAACAAATAAGTGCGCGGTCTGGCGTGGTGGTAATTACGGTGCGCTCCCAGCTGCACAAACGGTCCAGAGCCAGAAACAGTTCGGACCCAAGGACCCCGCCAACACCCCCCAGGTGGCCGCGACAAACCGAGTCTGTGAAAGAAGAAACCATCATGTGAGTCCACACTCCACACACAGAGAGACCGCTCAAAGGTGTACATAAACAGCAAACACTTCCTGGCTTAATCACTAATCAGCTTCCCACCCTGCAGGCATGGAACACCCTGTTCACAAAACTCCACTGCAGTGGAAGCTGATTAAACGACTAACATACCGCTCAATATAATAAGGTGTGAGGGACACCACATTTACTGACTGTGCAAATGTTAGTCACAAAACCTAACGTACCTCAGGAAGTGTGCTGACGAGTGTGAGACCTCACCCCCTCCTCTTTCACAGACCATGCATCAAACCTGGACATTCTCTGCATCCACTGATGATGAGATGGCTCTCGAGATGACGATCTCACCCGTCTGGTCACAAGGTCGAGTCTCTGGCAAATACACACTGTGTACTCCAGACTTAAATGCCACCATGTTCCAATCCATGTAGATGCACCACAGCTGTGAGTCCTGACGAGCCGCACCTGATCAGCCTCAGGTGATCAGGGTGAGGTCCTGGTAACTCAGCCACACAGCCACTCAGTCCCAAATGCGCACCACCTGGAAGGAAAACCAAAAGACAGAAACAAAAGACAAACAAAAGCCAGCCAGGCACGCCAGCCACAACAGCACCCCACCCTCACGGGAAGCCTCCCGGCGACCACACAAACCTGGCCCAGGAGAAACATCCCCCTCCAGGGACCATGGCTGGAAACCGTATCTGCATTCATCTTCCAACAGAATCTTCATTTAACAGAACGGTTGATGTCTTCTCCTCTGGCTGCATCTTTGCCTTTGTTTCTGTCAGTCAATTAGCACAGGTGTGGCCAGGAGTTCTTGAACCTGTGCGGTCAGCCTTTGTCCAACCATGTTCACAGTCTGATTAGTCATAAAACAAAAAAGACAAACACAAACAACCAAACCACCCCTCCCTCCCCAGAGGACCGTTCCATCAGGGGAGAAAAGAAAAACAACCCAAACTTAAGCTTGCAAATAAAAACGCTAACACCCCCCCCCCCCGACGACATGTAGGGACCAACACCCCCTAGAGGACATCCCGCCAGCTCCAGGAGTAATAACCACAGCTGAGGTCCCTCTGGGATCCAAGGTCGTCCACGGGGACTCCTAGCGCCTCCCAGAGGACCGTTCCATCAACCCCAGGAGACGCCTCCCCTCATGACCAACAGACCCAGCCCTGTCCGTCTATGGCTAGATGGACCCACAGGCCTTTCCCCCCCAGAGGACACCACAGTCACACCCTGAGGGTGGAAACTGGGAGGAAAAACAAAAGAAAAGAAAAAAAACATACAAACAAAACAACCTCAACCCCACCCCCTTGGCGCAGTGGAAACTGGAAGCACGTCCAGCGTCACCAACCATGACTATACCCCAGAAGTCAACCGGGAGGAGTGGAACAGCGGTTATGGCAGACGGCACAAAACGGTGCCACTCCTCCGACTTCTAAACCAGCCACCAGCTGCGGGTATATCCCACTGCCCCAAACCTCAGCCACGCCGATGGCAGACGGCTCAAAGGCGCGCTGAAGCCAGAGGTGGAACAGGGAATCAACAAACAAAAAAAAACAACAACACCCCGAACCCCCCCCCCCCCCCCCCCAGGTGCAGAGGTTACCTGGGAAACGCCCAGCATAACCACACTGCACCACTCCAGCAACGCCGACACGTACGGCTCACACGGCTGGAGTCAGAGGAGAAGAGAGGGCATAACAAAAAACAAAAAAAAAGAAAAAACAACCCAATTACCCCCCCATCACCCCCCAGGGGACCGTCCCATCAAACCCTGGGAGGTGAAACTAAAAGAAATAAAAAGAAAGACTAACAGACTAACATGAAGTTGCTTGGGTTCTTTTTAAGCTCCAAACAGACTGCAGGGTCACGACCCCAGACACTAATAGTGTAAAAAAAAATCCCACACAAAAACCAACTCAAAAACACCCACAAAAAATGAATCAACACAAAACTAATAAGTGTTTTATACCGTCAAGCTCAAACAAATGGAACACACCTGTTCCAACTTAAGAGCTTAATGGTAATGTGACTCAGTCACCAACAGAGGGAGCCAAAGTACTGAAAATAAAAACCCCTTTGGTGACAGAGAAAACAAACTCATGCTGCCTTTCCTGTGAGCAGCTCTGTGTAACACACAACCAAAATGTGCTTCAACTAAATAACGCCGGAGCTGACACAACAGACGCAGTAGTTATCTTCACCCGGGGAAACGGGGCTACAACTGTAACACAGGAAGCTCAGCGACCCATGCCACAGAGCTCCGCCGTGCGCGTTCACCCATTACAGACACACTCTTGCAGCTCCCGTTTAAACCTCTTATCCGGTCGGAGCGTGACGCGAAGCCATCGCCAGTCACACTCCACCACGACCCACGGATAAGGCACAACACAGGAACACAGCTGCAAGAGCGCTCAAATCAGTATTCAGTAATGGGTTCTCAAACACGCACCATCTGGGCGGAGAGCACCCGCAACTGATCCGGATAACGTCTGAACGTCTGCTGCCGCCTTCCCGGTGCGGTACCGTCTCTGCTACCGCTGGGTCCGTGATGTTTGGCCAGAGACTACTGTTATGTGTTGGACGCAGGACAGAGAACCGACCAGCGTTTGAAGGACCCAGTATGAAATAAGCAGAGCACGGTACAAAGGATAACTAAATTTAATGACATAACAGTGAGGTGGAAATATACAAACAAATAAGTGCGCGGTCTGGCATGGTGGTAATTACGGTGCGCTCCCAGCTGCACAAATGGTCCAGAGCCAGAAACAGTTCAGACCCAAGGACCCCGCCGACACCCCCCAGGTGGCCGCGACAAACCGAGTCTGTGAAAGAAGAAACCATCATGTGAGTCCACACTCCACACACAGAGAGACCGCTCAAAGGTGTACATAAATAGCAAACACTTCCTGGCTTAATCACTAATCAGCTTCCCACCCTGCAGGCATGCAACACCCTGTTCACAAAACTCCACTGCAGTGGAAGCTGATTAAATGACTAAAATACAGCTCAATATAATAAGGTGTGAGGGACACCACATTTACTGACTGTGCAAATGTTAGTCACAAAACCTAACGTACCTCAGGAAGTGTGCTGACGAGCGTGAGACCTCACCCCCTCCTCTTTCACAGACCATGCATCAAACCTGGACGTTCTCTGCATCCACTGATGATGAGATGGCTCTCGAGATGACGATCTCACCCGTCTGGTCACAAGGTCGAGTCTCTGGCAAATACACACTGTGTACTCCAGACTTAAATGCCACCATGTTCCAATCCATGTAGATGCACCACAGCTGTGAGTCCTGACGAGCCGCACCTGATCAGCCTCAGGTGATCAGGGTGAGGTCCTGGTAACTCAGCCACACAGCCACTCAGTCCCAAATGCGCACCACCTGGAAGGAAAACCAAAAGACAGAAACAAAAGACAAACAAAAGCCAGCCAGGCACACCAGCCACAACAATTCCACTGGTCATTCAACGACCCCCCCACCATCCCCTGAAGCATACATAAGCCCCCCAGAGCCATACGGAGGTTGTGTGGAGACGTGCGCGGACTTTCTTATGCAGTGTTCGCTCGTCTTTGCACAGCATCCCGTGATGTACGCGTCTGATGCCAGTAAGGTGGCTTACATGATTAATTTGCTTCGAGGTGAGGCACGCGCTTGGGCTACAGCGCTTTGGGAACAAAGTTCACGGCTCCTTGCCTCTTATACTGGGTTTGTGAGGGAGCTCAGAACTGTTTTTGATCACCCTAACAGAGGCGAAACCGCGTCTACCGTGCTGCTGTCAATGAGACAGGGGCGCCGGAGCGCAGCCGAATATGCAGTTGACTTCCGCATCACAGCTGCGAGATCCGGCTGGAATATGACTGGCTGGAATAGGAACCGCGGGATTTGGCTGAGCTTATCGATTTGGTTATACGATTGGACAATCGGTTAGAAGAACGCCGACGGGAGTGAGGCGAAGGGCGTGGTCAGGCACAAGCCGTCCCTCTTCCTCCCGGGTCCGAAAGGGAGCCGTCTTTCCCATGCTAAACAGCCACAGTGCTCCGTGTGGCTACAGCTCCCCCTGCTGACGATGCTAGGGACATGAGCAGGGCCACATTCAGACAGAGGAGGCTGGTCCGTGGGGAGTGCTTTGTCTGCGGCTCGAGTGAGCATCAGCAGAGAGACTGCCTCAAACGGTCAAAACACAAACGCCCGCCCTTAGAGACTGGGCTGAGGGGGGGTCAAAACATTCACGTGGGTCATACACATCTTTCAACATGACTCCCAGTTACAATTCTGAGCGGGGATTTAACCCTTCAAGCCCCAGCACTGGTGGACACGGGGTCAGAAGGGAATCTGCTGGATAGCAGATGGGCAAGAGAGGTAGGGCTCCCTCTGATGGTGCTTTCTTCACCAGTGAAGGTGCGAGCACTAGATGGCACTCTTCTCCCTTTTATCACACACAAGACACTACCTGTAACCCTGGTAGTGTCTGGGAATCACCGGGAGGAGATTGAGTTTTTTGTAACTCCTTCTACCTCCCGCGTGATTTTGGGCTTCCCATGGATGATTAAACACAATCTCCGGATTGATTGGCCGTCTGGGGTTGTGGCTCAGAGGAGCGAAACCTGCCACCGGAATTGTTTAGGATCCTCGGTTCCTCCCGATGTAAATGCTAAAGAGGAGGTTAAAGTCCCTCCCAATCTGACGGCGGTGCCGGTTGAGTACCACGATCTTGCTGACGTCTTCAGCAAGGATCTGGCACTCACCCTTTCCCCGCACCGTCCGTACGATTGTGCCATTGATTTGGTCCCGGGCGTTGAGTTCCCGTCCAGCAGGCTGTACAATCTCTCACGTCCTGAGCGCAAATCAATGGAGACCTACATCCGGGACTCATTAGCTGCCGGGTTGATCCGGAATTCCACCTCCCCGATGGGTGCAGGTTTCTTTTTTGTGGGCAAGAAAGATGGTGGACTCCGTCCATGCATTGATTACAGGGGGCTGAACGACATAACGGTTCGTAATCGATACCCTTTACCCCTGTTGGATTCAGTGTTCACGCCCCAGCATGGAGCCCAAATTTTCACCAAACTGGACCTTAGGAATGCGTACCACCTGGTTCGGATCCGGAAGGGAGATGAATGGAAGACGGCATTCAACACCCCATTAGGTCATTTTGAGTACCTGGTTCGGCCTCACTAACGCCCCCGCGAAGTTCCAAGCATTGGTAAACGACATCTTGCGGGACTTCCTGCACCGATTCGTCTTCGTATATCTGGATGACATACTCATCTTTTTCCCGGACCCTGAGACTCATGTCCAGCATGTACGTCAGGTCCTGCAGCGGTTGTTGGAGAACCAGCTGTTTGTGAAGGGTGAGAAGTGTGAGTTTCACCACACCTCTTTGTCCTTCCTGGGGTTCATCATCTCCTCCAACTCCGTCGCCCCTGATCCGGCCAAGGTTGCAGCGGTGAGAGATTGGCCCCAACCAACAAGCCTTAGGAAGCTGCAACAGTTCCTCAGCTTTGCAAATTTCTACAGGAGGTTCATTAAGGGCTACAGTCAGGTAGTTAGCCCCCTGACAGCCCTGACCTCTCCAAAAGTCTCCTTCACCTGGTTGGATCGGTGCGAAGCCGTGTTCAAGGAGTTGAAATGCCGGTTCTCGTCTGCACCAGTTCTGGTGCAGCCCGACTCTAGCCGCCAGTTTGTGGTTGAAGTGGATGCCTCTGACTCAGGGATAGGAGCCGTGCTATCCCAGAGTGGAGAGACCGATAAGGTTCTTCACCCGTGTGCCTACTTTTCTCGCAGGTTGACCCCAGCTGAACGGAACTATGACGTCGGTAATCGAGAACTCCTTGCGGTGAAAGAGGCTCTTGAGGAGTGGAGACACCTGTTGGAGGGAGCGTCTGTGCCGTTCACGGTTTTCACTGACCATCGGAACCTGGAGTATATCAGGACCGCCAAGCGGCTGAATCCCAGGCAAGCCCGCTGGTCACTGTTCTTCGGGCGTTTTGACTTCCGAATCACCTACCGCCCCGGGACCAAGAACCAGAGATCGGAAGCCTTGTCCCGGGTGCATGAAGATGAAGTCAAGACTGAGCTGTCGGATCCACTGGAGCCCATCATTCCGGAGTCCACTATCGTGGCCACCCTCACCTGGGACGTGGAGAAGACCGTCCGGGAGGCCCTGGCACGGAGCCTGGACCCCGGAACTGGGCCGAAGAACAAGCTCTACGTCCCACCAGAGGCCAGGGCTGCTATTTTGGATTTCTGTCACAGTTCTAAGCTCTCCTGTCATCCGGGGGTGCGAAGGACCATGGCAGTGGTCCGGCAGCCCTTCTGGTGGGCGTCCCTGGAGGCCGATATCTGGGAATATATCCAGGCCTGCACCACCTGTGCCAGGGGCAAGGCAGACCACCAGAAGGCACAAGGACTTCTTCAGCCACTTCCTGTGCCTCATCGCCCCTGGTCCCACATCAGTCTGGATTTTGTCACGGGCCTTCCGCCGTCCCAGGGCATGACGACCATCTTCACGATAGTGGACCGATTCTCCAAGGTGGCCCACTTCGTGGCCCTCCCAAAGCTCAGTCCTGCCACAGTAAAGCTCCAACTCCCAGCTTCACTGCGGATCCACCCGGTTTTTCATGTGTCAAGAATCAAACCTCACCCCTCTGTGGTCCCGTACCGGCGCCGCCTCCTGCCCGGATCATCGACGGGGAGCCGGCTTGGACGGTGCGCCGGCTCCTGGACGTCCGTCAGATGGGCCGGGGGTTCCAGTATTTGGTGGATTGGGAGGGGTATGGACCCGAAGAATGCTCCTGGGTAAAGAAGAGCTTCATCCTGGATCCGGCCCTCCTGGCCAATTTCTACCGCCGTCACCCGGATAAGCCGGGTCGGGCACCAGGAGGCGCCCGTTGAGGGGGGGATCCTGTTGTGTGGGCGGCCAGAAGAGGAGGTACTGCTGGCCCACCACCAGAGGGCGCCCTGCCTGAATTGCGGGCTTCAGGCACGAGAGGGCGCTGCCGCCACGGACACAGCTGGAGGTGACAGCTGTCACTCATTATCTCTTGACAGCTGTCACCCATCTACACTTCATCATCTCACTCCATAAAGACCGGACGTCATCTCCACCTCGTTGCCGAGATATCATCTACCTGTGAAGGTAACTTCTCTGCTGACTTAATACTGAATAATAGTCTGAACTCTTTTGCAGCCGTTTTCCTGTGGTGTGCCTTATCTGCTGGATTGGCGTTTGGTGTGAACAGCGACGGCTTCGCTTCACACCCAAACCAGATAGGTGGTTTAACAGGAGCTGCACGAGTGTGTGATTAGAGGTGGAGGTGACTTTCCACCTTCTGACTGTTTTTGTTACTGGGTGTGCACACACCCACATCTCACTGTTTGTGCTCCTCGCCAGCAGTACCAGATCCGACAGTCGGGGACGGTGATCACCTGGGAATTCGGGACTTGGCGGCTCCAGTATTCACCAGGTTCTGTGGCGGTGGAAATCGTGTGGTCCTGGCTCTTCTCAGGACAGACGTCTTCTATCCTCGAGCCTGCCCACACGTCACCTTGGTGTATTGACTGCTATCAGATTCTGTGATTGTCTGTATAATCGTTGTGCACATTCACATTAAATTGTTACCTTTTGGCTCATCTATTGACCATTCATTTGCGCCCCCTGTTGTGGGTCCGTGTCACTACACTTTCCCCAACAGTGTAATCATTAGTTGTATCTTCTTACCATCACTTCTGCCACATGTGAATCCTATTTTAGTTTAGCCTTAGCATCTATTTTCTTGTTGGTCCCATTTTAGACTTACTTCTGGTTCCTGGTTTAATTCGATGTTCCTTGGTGTTGGGTCTTCTTTATTTTATTTCTTATTTATTAGGCCTTGTGTTTTGTTCAGCATTGATTTTGGTATTTTGTTTAGACCACTGTGGTTTTAGGTTACGTAATCTTTTAGTTGAGTCCTGTTCACCTTGCTTTTGTCTTACTGCACTCTCTTGTCTGGTGTTCAGGGTTTGGTATGGGTGTGTCTTATGCCTTCTGTTTGCAACACCCTTTTCCAGATTGTTCTCCCACACCTATGCCTTGCTCTCCTAATTACCACTTCCCTTATTTAAACAGCCTCTGTTCACCGCTTCCCCGCCAGTTCGTTGCACTTTTTCATCATCGTTCCAGCCCTTTTCACTGTCTTGTTTGTCCTTGTTTGATTGCCTGCCCGTATTTTGACCTTGCTTGTTTTTGACCTTGCCTCTGTCTTGCCTTTGAACTCCACCATGATGCGTACTTGAACCCTGCTTGTTTTTTGGACCATGCCTCAGCACCATGTCTGTCTGTACCTTCGCCTCACTGACTGATACACTGTATACCGAACCCTTTGCCAGAATACTAGATAAAGCCTTTTTTTTTTTTTGCTAACCCTAATGTTTTTGTCTGTGATTCTACATTTGTGTCCAACCACCTTCTGTGCCACGCCACCTCAAATCATGACATAAACTAATACAATCAGAGATCAAATGTTGCCTGTCAGTGATATAATGTCCAAATCTATTGTAGAAAATAACATCATGTCTAATAAGGATTGTTGTTTTGAATTTAAGTGCATTAAGGAAGAGGAGCTGAGAAAACGTCTCTTTGCATGGCATCAGATCAATGCCAAAACCGCACTCATGTAAAAAAAAATGTTTGGATGTATTATATTATTTCACACATGTAGATATTAACTGTGGGCATGCAAACTATCTTTGCACACATGCACTTGAGTGAGGGAAACCTGAGATGACCAGCGCCCCCTGCCCTCTTGACGTTGATTTCTGCTTGAGCGTAGGGGATTCCTGCTCACATGCAGTGGATTTCTGCTCTCTCACTCCAAAGCTGAGCAGGATCTGAGAGCTGTCAAACACCCATCATAACATATACAGCATGTCCCTGTGGAGGTGGAATAACGGGCAGCAATGTGCCCAGCCAACACCACAGAGGTAAAATAAAACCCTACCCTGCGCATCACGCCACGTAACATCCACATGGTCAGTCCTTCACATGGACAGTGAGTGACAGTGAGTGCATTCATGTGAGAGCAGGAGGGCATGTCGCTCAGATCATCACATCATGTCAGTGCAGCCAGTAGCCCCGAAGCTGTCAGATGATGACACACGGTCACCAAGGCGATCACATCATGTCACACCTGATGCATGTACTGGTGTGGACAGTGAACATTGGGTTTATTTTTGGACTCCACCAAAACCATAACAGTACTTCAAGTTATTTTTATAACATAAAAAAAAAAAAAAATCAGAAAGGCTGTTGCTCTTTGCATACATCACAGGCTTCCCTGCTATTGGTTGTACAGAGGCAGTTTTGTCTCCATCCGATGGCACCGCCCCCTGAAAAACAAATGTGAATGAGAGGCACCAGATTCTGGCTATTACATGTTTCAGAAGCAGGACCAATCACGTGGTTCTTCTAAAAAATAAAATGTGATTTTTTTTTTTTTTTTTTTACTTTTATAAACTCAACAGAAATTAAATTCAGTTAATCTTTTAAACATTCCATTAAAATATTCACTACAGATCTTTGAATGATTTCAAGGCAAGGCAAATATTTGTACCAGGACCTGGCATAACTATGTTACGTCACTGGGCCTCACCCTAACAACACATCTGGTGGTGATGAAACAATCATGTTGAACTTTGATGCTGAGAGAAAAAAGAAAAAAACAAACAAACAAAAACAATTCAGGAACCTGAAATTAAACTTCCAAGAACTCCAGTCTGACTCAAACTTTGTGCAAATAAAATTAATTCATTAAGGATTATAATATTTAATAGGAATTTTAAAAAAGTAAAATCAATGTCTGATTTGCAGTTAAGTGCCATTAAATCATTACAACTTAAAATTCTTAAAGGAGAACACTTACCATAATTACTGAGCTCGGTGGGCTTTTTGAAGCTTCCTGGCCAGAGAATAATCGCCCCATATCCGGTTGTTAAGCGCTGACGTAACGCATCACGTGATAAATCTGTTTCCGGGTCCAAAGACCTCCAACATTACAATTAAAGTTACGTCTGTATGATCCTTTTAAGGATTTACAGTTTAAGTTTAGTTTGTGTTTACATTGTGCGCAAACCTCCGTCCCTCCCTTCTCCGCCTCCACTTCCGTTAAACGCATTTGTCTGGCTCTATGGTCAGAACACTTAAAAAAAAAAAAAAAAAGATTTTACTTTACATATTTTATTATGCACAGGTAAAATATACGTCTGTTTGTTAATTAAAAAATTATTTATTACAATAAACAAGACAAAGTGCAAATTTCACTTTCTCCCCTAACGACATGAACAGGAAGCGATCGCAGCTCGCAGCAACTCCCATTGAAAATAACGGAGAAACAGCCTGAGCATCTGACATTTTTACATAAAACAAACGCAATAACAACATCTAAAAACCCAGTTAATATATCCAGGAGAGTTTTAGGCACAATATACAAAAGGTTTTATGTTGCGATGTTAATGCTGTTGTCCGTGTGCAACGGTGTAAGTGCAGCCTGATCAGATCGTCTCAGTGCAGTTCTCAATGTTAATGACAGCAGGCCTTTCTTGTTTGGAGCCGGAAGTTGAAAATCACATGATGCATTACGTCACACTTAACAACCGGATAGTAGTGATTTCTAAAAATGCTCTGTGAAAAAACAAACAAACATGTATCTTTAATCACAATTTACTCCAAGTAGGAAAGAGGAAGACACAAATTTAAGGTGATTTCCTGAAAACTCAAAGGATTCTCTTTGTGTTCTCCAGTCTGGGAAAACTCGCTTCCTTCAGGCCGAAAATGTGTAATTTTCACAACAATTTTCCCACAGTTGATGATGTCATAATGACATCATAAGGGGCTTGGGTACCTTTCTCAACCACACTACTACATATAGTAAATGATTATCTTTCAGATGTGCAAAAGGCTGTATCTATTGTGGTTCCTCAGTATTAATCATTGCAAGATGGGTCATTTTGCCATCATCTTCCCCTCTCTTTGTATCAATTTATGTTTCCTGCATTAATCCTTATGTGCAAGCATGAACACACTTGTGTTTGTCAGTTATTTTCTGCTTCTGTTTTGTTCAGTCATTTATGCCTGTTTTGTTAATTACTTACCTCTGGTCACTCATTGTATTGATTATTTCTGGTGTCATTTAAATGTGTCATGACTGGCCCTGTTCCATGCTTTGATCCCTTTTTTGCCCCTTTCTTTGCGGCATCTTCTGTTCCCGCTTTGATTTATTAGTGGTTTATTTTCATCATGTGTTTCTGCTATGTTCCATTTTGCTTTGTCACTTTGTTTCTTTGCTACTTTTATACTTTAGCCATTGTCCAGTTTTGTTCTTGTTTTGTTCAGCCAGTTTGTGTTTCCATTGTTTACCATTTGTTATTTTGTCCTTCTCATTTGTTATATTATCTGTTGTGCTTTGGTGTCAGTTTTCATTACAGTCTGTTTTATTTTTGGTTTGTTTTACCACTCTGTTTTCTTAGTCAATCCAGTTTAGTTTTATCTTTGTGTCTTCTTTCAGTTCTCATGTTCATGTCTGGTTTGCTATTGTGTTATATTCTGCCCCTGATTCGACATTTTTGCTCTGTTCTGCTTTTGCCATTTGTTTCCACTCCGCTCCTTCCATCAAGTCTTTGCTCCTCGCCTCATGCCCAGTTATTTATGTTACTTCACTTCACTACACCTGCCCCATGTCTTTGTCTCCCACCTTGTTTATGTCTGCTTTGTGTTTCCATTTACTCACGCTCTTGCACTTGTTCCATTGTCTTTGTCTATTACATCACACCACTGTGCTCACTCCCTTTAGTCACACTCTTGACTCCCGTTCACACATCTTTGTCTTTTCTTCTCTCCACCTTGTGCTCTCTTCTCTCACTGTCTTGCACAACATTGTGTCTTTGTTCATGAGCCACATCCCCTTTCTGGAATCTTCCCTCCACACCTGCACCTTGTTACCTAATTCTACACATGCACATTGTTCACAGCACCTGTTACTTAAGCCCTTACAGTCTCATGGCACACTGTCAGATTGTTGTCTTTGTACACTTTCCAGCGCCCATCACAGTCTTGTTTTTGTCTTGCTGTGTACTGAACTTTGCTCTGTTACCTCGACCATGCCTTTTGCCTCATCCCAGATGTCGGTGTTTGCTCGTGCCTCTGACCCCTGCTTGTTTTTGACTGCGCCTCAGCCTGATCCTGTTTGTACCTCTCCCACGCTGACTGACCACATGTGTACCGAACCTTTCCCTGAAATAAAGACCACGTTTTCTCTTTCACCTAAGTCAAGTCTGGGAGTCTGTATTGTGGGTCCAACTGCTCCTGGTGCCAGGCTGCCTCCCGGCTTGACAAGATGTAGGGTTTACTATGATTTTGTGTAAGACTGTAAGCATTGTTTTTGTTTTTTTTGTTGTTGTTGTTGTTTTTTTTGCTTCGGCTCTCATGTTCCAAAAGTACTTCTAGTCTCCTTGTGTATTCTGACCTTATTGACCACTGCTTTTGTTTTTGAACAGTTGCCTGTGTATCTTGATTTTTTCTTTTTTTTTTAACTTGCTGTCAGCAGACCCTGGATTGTTACAGAGGAAGTGAGTTTGTTTCACGGACTGGACTGTGGTGCCTCTGCCACTGTGTATCGACCTCTGTTTGGATATTGACCACTCTTCTGCTTTTTGTAAATAAAATATCTTTTACAAACTCAAGAATGCAGTGCTTTTACACAAAGGGGGTGTCTGTCCAGAGAGTTTTGACATCTGTTTTATATATCATGAGAGGTTGTTGTTTGAATTCACCATTATATGCCAAACTTTTATTATTACTCACTCACTCATCTTCAACCGCTTACTCCAGTTAAGGGTCGCAGGGGGGCTGGAGCCTGTCCTTGCAGTCATAGAGCGTGAGACGGGGTGCACACAGGACATGACGCCAGTCTGTTACAGTTTATTATTACTGAATTGGAATAATATTATTTTCATTAAGGGATGAAACATATTATTGGTACACACTGTGCCAAAGTCTATAATACTTAAAACCCAAGTCTACATTCAGTGATCAGCACTGCACTACAACCCTTGGTGTTTTTTCGAGCCTGCCAGGCATGGTGCAGGATCTGACAGTCCTTTGGGAAGAATAATTGGAGGAGGGCTTTTAGATGAAGCATGCATGCAGGCAGACACACTGAACCAGTTTCAACACTCTTTTCAATCCTCAGATGCATGACAAGAGTAAAACATGAAAAAACAATACAACAACTGCAACAACTTCAAACCAGTTTCAGGTGAGTCTCTCGCGTACTTGTGGCTTGAATTGTCACTCTGTGAAAAATGTGCTCAGTTTACATACATTGTTTTCCTCCTGCACAGACCTGGTGCTTGCAGACACAGCATCCATAAAATCCAAATCCTGGAGGTGCTCCAAAGATAATTAATTAAAAAGAATGTAAAATATGTTCACATGAGCATAAAATCACCCAAATGAGCTATATGTCTGAACTGTGGTATCTGGCCTCCTTTCCCCTTATACAGAGCTACAGTCTTGCTTTGGTTACTCCAACGACCTGGTTTGAGGTAAATGCAGGAAAGTGGGTCAAAGTAATCTGGGTAAGGTTAGATTTGGGTTACAAGAAACATTGTATTATAGTTGCAATTTGCCTTTTGTTGTGCTGTTGATGTGTCACAGGCCTTGCCCATAAGCCATTACATGGGATAATTGATTGACCTTGACCTTCAGGGTTTCGCTTGAGGTCAAATGTCACCTAAATTATGTCAAACTTCAGATTACAGTAAAAAATGTCATGTAATACACCAAATTAATATTTTCTGATTACATTAGTACTAGCAGAATATAGTTATAGGATTACAAATAGATAAATAAGTAAAATGGTCATTACAGCAAACTATTGCTATCATACTGGGTGTTGAAAAACTAACATAAATGTACTGTTTGTTTATTATCATACTGTCTGTCAGTATAGTATGAAGTGAACTGATTTTTGCTGGGTAAAGAAGGGTCTGTTCCAGGGACTTTGTTCTTTTGAATACATTTGATCTCTGATGATTTAAACATATTGTGAGGCCACTTGCCATGTAGTTCAACACCAGTTGGGACTCTAAAGTTTGACTCATTACCTCCGCCAAGGAGGTTATGTTTTCGGTCGAGTTTGTTTGTTTGTTTGTCTGTCTGTTTGTCAGCAGGATAACTCAAAAGGTTTTGAACGGATTTTGATTAAATTTTGTGGAGTGGTTGGAAATGACAAGAGGAACAAGTGATTCAATTTTAGTGGTGATCCAGATCACGATCCGGATCGAGGAATTTTTTAAAGGATTCTTCACCATTGCAGGATAGGGGAAATTTTGACATTCTAGTTTCTAACTCCACTAAAACAAGGCAGAAAGGCTTGAAAAAAAATTAGGGTGTAACATAGTCAAATGTTCTATCAAACAATAAAGTTTGTTGATAATTGGATCCGGATTCCGGATCTGGTGCTCCAGAATATGCAAAAATATAGGGAAAATAGAAAATGTGTCAGTGTGAGGTGACAAATGAAGCCAGAGATGCACAACTAACACCAAATTGTAGCTGAATCTGTACTGATTCAGTAAGGTGTCATCAGATTTGATGTAGCTTCAAATGTTATGGAGCTAGATCCAGAAGAAAACCGCCATTACCGAAAAATCATTTTTATACAATGTTTGAACTAATAAAGACATAAAAGTGATTCCAAGTTCTAGTGGTATGTTTTCATGGTCAAGGATGTCAAATATAAATGAAAGAAAAGTGTATGTATCATAGTTTTGGGTGTAACACTGAATTGTTGAATAGATCACTGTGCCAAGGAGGGAATCTCTTTAGGGTCAGTGACCCTATGGCCTTGTTAGTAAACGATGTCAAATACAACACACTGCAAAGAGGAAATCCCTCATGACAAACTATACAGGGCTGGGGAGCACAATGAATTTATTAGATGAAGGACTATCATTTGGCATTATTATATTTTAGTGGCAATGAATATCACTATCCAGATTACTTAGCAAAAGTAAAGTGATGAGTCAGCAGTATACTCAGCAGTGGTTAAGTTCAAAGTACACAAGGTGCTAAACCCACTCCCAGGTGTTGATGAATCACGCCTATGTCAGGGATTTGGCCGGGTCAGGGCGCTGAACCCTTGTTTTTCCCCTTTTTGTGGTTTTCCATCTACTTCAGCTTGGATTTGTCAGTAAGTATTTTCATCATGAGTTATTCTGTTATGTTTTTCTTATCACTTTGTTACTTTCCATACTTTAGCCATTGTTCTGTTCTAGTTTTGTTCAGCCGGTTTGTGTTTTCATTGTTTATCATTTAGCTTTCATCTGTTTTCTGTTATACTTTTATATCGGGTTTTGATTTCTGTTTATTAGTCTGTTCCTGTTTAATTCTGCTTTTGTATTGATTTCCTGATCAGTTCTAGTTGCTTTTGTACTCTTGCTCATGTTTGATTTTGGTGCCTGTTGTTGTATGATATTCTGACCATGATTTCCAATTTTGCTCTGTTCTGTTTTTGCCATTTGTTTCCACTTCGCACCTCCCCCATCATGTCTTCGTTCCTTGTCTCATGCCCAGTTACTTATTTTCACTCCATGTCCTGCACCTGGCCCATGTCTTTGTTTCCCACCTTGTTTATTTTTGCTTTGTGTTTTCATTCACTCCCACTCTTGTTCCAGCTCACGTGTCTTTGTCTGTTACTTCACTCCACTCTGTGCTTTCCTTCCTTCACTATCTTGTACTCTGCACAACCTTTGGCTCCCCCGGTCATGCCCCCTTCCAGAGACTTCCACTCACCTGCTTCACATCACCCTAATTTGTTTGCTCCTTATTTAAACCATCACAGTCTCACAGTTCACTGCCAGTTTGTTGTCTCGTACACATTCCAGTGCCTTTGTCAGTTCTGAGTTTTGCTTCGCCGTGTATCGTACCTCTGCTCTGTTTTCCTTGACCATGCCTTTTGCTTTGTCCCGGACGTCTGTGTTTGATCGTGCCTCTGATCCCTGCTCAACCATGACTGCGTTTTTGCCTGATCCTGATTGTACCTCTGCTCCGCTGCTCGATCACATGTGTACCGAACCAGAGCCTGGAATAAAGACCATGCTTTCTCCTACACCTAAGCTTAGTCCGGGAGTTTGCATTGCGGGTCCAGCCACCATGGTAGACAGGCCCCCGCCCGCTCTGACAGCCTAGGGTCCAGAAAACCGAGAGGCTGCCATCAGCACCTTACTGTTGCATATATTCTGCTTCGGTGCACTTCACTGAATATACAGAAGGTGCACTTCATTATGTAGCACATGCAACACTTAAAAATAGTTCTATTTCAGAATTTACTGTTATTTATTTAGAGAAGTGTTTCATAAATGTTAAAAAATTCATATATTTGCAGTTTAGTTGAATAATAAATTGAATTTTGTCTCTTATTTGTTTTTGTCTATAAGCACATGCAATATCAATATCAGTGCTCAGATGACAGTAGCTTGGGAAAGGAGGTGTGTATTCAGGTCCAGCCAAAGAAAGTGCCTTTTGGGGCCATCCATAGGGGAGGGGTTCAAGCCTACAGGGAGTGCAGACACAGTGACCACTCTGGCCTGGGCAGACAGGAGGCTCAACACATAGGTGCAGAGCCCTCCACCCACCCAGGCTGGAGCTGTCCATGGGACAGCACCTCCGAGTGTGGAAGGTCTTTTGCTCATAAAATGTAGTTAATGAGAGATTGTTAATTACTTCAAAAACAGAGACAAAAGGCAAGTTAAAGTTATTGTGAGTTATTGTGAAAGGCCACTCTGAAAGGTGCAGTTTTATCACAGCATAATGCCACAGATGTTGCAAGATTTGAGGGAGCGTGTTATATGGCTGGGGGGGCCTGGCTGCCGGTTTGTTTGTCTGTTTGTTTTCCTCCCAGGTGGCGTGCATTTGGGACTGAGTGGCTGTGTTGCTGAGGCTGTCAGGACCTCACCCTGATCACCTGCGACTCGTCAGGACTCACAGCTGAGGTGCATCTGGATGGATTGGAGCATGTTGGCATTTAAGACTGGAGTGCACAGTGTGTATTTGCCAGAGACTCGACCTTGTGACCAGACGGGTGAGATCGTCGTCTTGGGAGCCATCTCATCAGCAGCGGATGCTGAGAAACATCCAGGTTTGATGCACGGTCTGTGAAAGAGGAGGGGGTGAGGTCTCACGCTCGTCAGCACACTTCCTGAGGTACGTTGGATTTTGTGACTAACATTTATACAGTCAGTAAATGTGGTGTCCCTCACACCTTATTGTATTGAGCTGTTTGTTAGTCATGTATCAGCTTCCACTGCGGTGGAGTTTTGTGAACGGGATGTTCCATGCCTGCAGGTTGGAAGCTGATCAGTAATCAAGCCAGGAAGTGTTTGCTGTTTGTACACCTTTAAGTGTTCTGTGTGTAGAGTGTGGACTCACATAATGGTTCCTTCTTTCACAGACTCGGTTGTTGCGGCCACCTGGGGGGTGTCGGCGGGGTCCTTGGGTCCGAAACAGCTTCTGGCTCCGGACCGTTAGCGCTGCTGGGAGCGCACCACGCCAGGCCGCCTCTTTTGTATTATCACTGTTATGTATTAAATTCAGTTAGCCTTTGTACCGTGCTCTGCTTATTTCATACTGGGTCCTTCAAACGCTGGTCGGTTCTCCGAGCTGCGTCCGACACATAACAGTAGTCTCTGGCCAAACATCACGGACCCAGCGTTAGCAGAGACGGTAACGCGCCGGGAAGGCGGCAGCAGACGTTCAGTGGTTATCCGGATCAGTTGCGGGGCTCTCCGCCCGGAAGGTGCGTGTGTGAGACCCATTACTGGATACTAATTTGTGCTCTCTTGCAGCCGTGTTCCTGTGTTGTGCCTCATCCGTGGATCGTGGTGGAGTGTGACTGGCGACGGCTTCGCGTCACACTCCGACCGGATGGGAGGTGTAAACGGGAGCTGCAAGAGTGCGTTTGTAATGGGTTCACGCGCACGGCGGAGCTCTGTTAGCACGGGTCGCTGGGCTTCCTGTGTTACAGTCGTAGCCCCGTTTCCCCGGATAAAGGTAACTACTGCGTCTGTTGTATCAGCTCCGGCGTTATTTAGTTGAGCACATTTTGGTTGTGTGTTGCACTCAGCTGCGCACACAAAAGCAGCTCATTTGTTTTTTTCTGTCGCCCAAGGGGTTTTTTTCATTTTTAGCACTCTGGTTCCCCCTTGTGGTGACTGAATCACGGTACCGTCAAGCTCTGGAGTAGGAACAGGTGTGTTCCATTTGGTTGAGCTTGACGGTATAACTCACTGATTTGTTTTGTGTTAGTTTATTTTGTGTGGGTGTTTTTTGAGTTGGTTTTTGTGTGGGCTTTTCTTTTTTGTTGTCCACTATTTGTCTGGGGGTGTGACCCTGTAGCCTTTGCTAACCAAGAACAAAAAAAAAAAAAAAAAAAAAAAAAAACGGGGACCCAAACAACTGTGTGTTGGTCTGTTTTTTTTTTTTCCTTTTGTTTCTTTTTGTTTCACATCCCCAGGGTTAGATGGAGCGGTCCCCTGGGGGGGTGATGGGGTGGTATTTGGGTTGTTTTTTCTCTTTGTTTTTTGTTGTGCCCTCTCTTCTCCTCTGACTCCAGCCGGGTGTGCCGTAGTGTCGGCATTGCTGGAGGGGTGCAGTTAGGTTGTGCTGGGCGTTTCCCAGGTGGCCTCTGCACCCGGGAGGGGAGGGGGGGGGGGGGGTTTGGGTTTTTTTTTTTGTTTTCCCTCCCCCAGTTTCCGCCCTCAGGGTTTGACTGTGGTGTCCTCTGGGGGGAAAAGGCGTTGGGTCCATCTAGCCGTGGACGGCCGGGGCTGGGTCCATTGGTCGTGAGGGGAGGCGTCTCCTGGGGTTGACGAGTGGTCCTCTGGGGGGCGCTGGTAGTCCCCGTGGGTGACGGTGGATCCCAGAGGGACCTCGGCCGTGGTTATTACTCCTGGAGCTGGCGGGTGGCCCTCTGGGGGGTGTTGGTCCCTGCGTGTCGTTTGGGGGGGAGGAGGGGGGGTATTTTGGCATTTTTGTTTGTGAGTTTACATGTGGGTTGTTTTTCTTTTCTCCCCTTCCCTGGGGTTTGATGGGACGGTCCCCTGGGGCGGGGGGGGGTGTTTTGGTTGTTTTGTGTTATGACTAATCACACATGTTTGGTTAAAGGCTGACCGCACAGGTGTAGGAACTCCTGGCCACACCTGTGCTGAGACTGTCAAACAAGGGCAAAGATGCAGCCAGTTCAACCAGTCTGTTGGAGGACGAACGCAGACGCGGTTTCCAGCCATGGTCCCTGGAGGGGGGTGTTTCTCCTGGGCCAGGTGTGTGTGGTCGCCGGGAGGCTTCCCGTGAGGGTGGGGTACTGTTATATGGCTGGGGGGGGCCTGGCTGCCGGTTTGTTTGTCTGTTTGTTTTCCTCCCAGGTGGCGTGCATTTGGGACTGAGTGGCTGTGTTGCTGAGGCTGTCAGGACCTCACCCTGATCACCTGCGACTCGTCAGGACTCACAGCTGAGGTGCATCTGGATGGATTGGAGCATGTTGGCATTTAAGACTGGAGTGCACAGTGTGTATTTGCCAGAGACTCGACCTTGTGACCAGACGGGTGAGATCGTCGTCTTGGGAGCCATCTCATCAGCAGCGGATGCTGAGAAACGTCCAGGTTTGATGCACGGTCTGTGAAAGAGGAGGGGGTGAGGTCTCACGCTCGTCAGCACACTTCCTGAGGTACGTTGGATTTTGTGACTAACATTTATACAGTCAGTAAATGTGGTGTCCCTCACACCTTATTGTATTGAGCTGTTTGTTAGTCATGTATCAGCTTCCACTGCGGTGGAGTTTTGTGAACGGGATGTTCCATGCCTGCAGGTTGGAAGCTGATCAGTAATCAAGCCAGGAAGTGTTTGCTGTTTGTACACCTTTAAGTGTTCTGTGTGTAGAGTGTGGACTCACATAATGGTTCCTTCTTTCACAGACTCGGTTGTTGCGGCCACCTGGGGGGTGTCGGCGGGGTCCTTGGGTCCGAAACAGCTTCTGGCTCCGGACCGTTAGCGCTGCTGGGAGCGCACCACGCCAGGCCGCATCTTTTTGTATTATCACTGTTATGTATTAAATTCAGTTAGCCTTTGTACCGTGCTCTGCTTATTTCATACTGGGTCCTTCAAACGCTGGTCGGTTCTCCGAGCTGCGTCCGACACATAACAGAGCGTGCAATTGGCACGCTGACAGCAGGAATGTCAACCAGAGCTGTTGCTCGTGTATTGAATATTCATGTCTCTACCATAAGCCGTCTCCAAAGGCGTTTCAGAGAATTTGGCAGTACATCCAACCAGCCTCACAACCGCAGACCACGTGTAACCACACCAGCCCAGGACCTCCACATCCAGCATGTTCACCTCCAAGATCGTCTGAGACCAGCCACTCGAACAGCTGCTGGAACAATCGGTTTGCATAACCAAAGAATTTCTGCACAAACTGTCAGAAACCGTCTCAGGGAAGCTCATCTGCATGCTCATCGTCCTCATCGGGGTCTCGACCTGACTCCAGTTCATCGTCGTAACCGACCTGAGTGGGCAAATGCTCACATTCGCTGGTGTTTGGCACGTTGGAGAGGTGTTCTCTTCACGGATGATGCGAAGGAGATGTGTTGCACTGCATGAGGCAAATGGTGGTCCCACCAGATACTGACTGGTATCCCCCCCCCAATAAAACAAAACTGCACCTTTCAGAGTGGCCTTTTATTGTGGGCAGTCTAAGGCACACCTGTGCACTAATCGTGGTGTCTAATCAGCATCTTGATATGGCACACCTGTGAGGTGGGATGGATTATCTCAGCAAAGGAGAAGTGCTCACTATCACAGATTTCGACTGGTTTGTGAACAATATTTGAGAGAAATGGTGATATTGTGTATGTGGAAAAAGTTTTAGATCTTTGAGTTCATCTCATACAAAATGGGAGCAAAACCAAAAGTGTTGCGTTTATATTTTTGTTGAGTATATGTTATTCAGATATTCAATATTTGTTCATTGAAGCTTTCCAGAGGCATTGTCAATTTAGCAAGAAATTGTTTGGAAGACTGGTCACGTTGCGAGAAGGGAGGATTTTGGTACAGGGTGATAACATTGTGTCAGTCCAGTGTCACACATTCCAAATTTAATATTGTCTGAAGAGTCATTTCTTTGTTAAAAGTGGAAAATGAAGGCAACTTTTACTTCTGTCAACATATGTCTGTCACCATATTTGGTACAGCTTCAACCTTGTGAGTGGAGTTGTTGGAAACCACTTTTGAAAAGCCAGAGATGTCTTCGTCATCGAGTGGGAACAGAGGCGCTGTTGTTCAGTTCCACTTCTTCAGTTCCACTTCTGGAAGTTCATAAGTGCATCCACATTTGTGGCCTGATATTTCCCCATACAGACCTTGCAGTCGGTTAATAATCCTTTAATATTTTCAAACTGAACACAAACTCATAACAATTGTTCCTTTTTTCTCTCCTCGTTTTTTGTGTAGGATTCTCAGTGAGTTGTTACTGTTGTCATTCATTTTAGCATTCAAGGTAACGTGCGTTACAGCAACACATCTCTTCCCTTTACAAGAGAGAAATACGAGGTCTGTTAGAAAAGCATCGGACCTTTTTATTTTTTTCAAAAACTATATGGATTTGAATCACATGTGATTACATCAGACAAGCTTGAACCCTCGTGGGCATGCGAGAGTTTTTTCACGCCTGTCGGTTACGTCATTCGCCTGTGGGCTGGCTTTGAGTGAGGAGAGGTCCACCCCTCCCGTCGGAATCTCTTTGTCTGAGAACTTCCTGAGAGACTGATGCTTTGCTTGATCAAAATTTTTTCTAAAACTGTGAGGCACATCGAAGTGGACATCATCAAGAAAGTGCGGATGGGTCCGCGCGTCGGGACACAGCCGGCGCAGCGCGGCGGCACAGGAAAAACACCTCCATTGGAAGCCTTAAGGACAAGTTGGAACATGTCCAGCTGTTAAACAATTTCTCAGAAACTCACTCAGCTGAAAGCCATCAAAAGCCACCTGGTTTTTACAAATGGTTATCAACACGGAGGTGTCTTTCCTGTGCCGATGCGCGGACCCGTCCGCACTTTCTTTCATTACAAAATCTCCTTTAACAGTGGAATGTCCGGATAAACCACTGATCACGACCTCTTCTGAAAGTTCTCTGTTCTGTCACGACATCCTGGGTCAACAGAGGCTTAAATTTAGAAGCTTTCAGCTCGAAATAGGCAGACAGCAGTGGGTTAGGGCGCGTCGCGACGTCCCACTCTGTGAGCAGTCCTTAAAGCGACAGCAACAGTCCATAATCTCTCATCAGCCGTTAAAATTTTCACAGAAAACCATCTGAATTTCTCGAATGATGTCCACTTCGATGTGCCTCACAGTTTTGGAAAAGATTTTGATCAAGCAAAGCGTCAGTCTCTCAGGAAGTTCTCAGACAAAGAGATTCCGACGGGAGGGGTGGACCACTCCTCACTCAAAGCCAGCCCACAGGCGAATGACATAACAGACAGGCGTGAAAAAACTCACGCATGCGCACGAGGGTTCAAGGTTGTCTGATGTAATCGCACGTGATTCAAATCCATATAGTTTTTGAAAAAAATAAAAATGTACGTTAGTTTTATCACAGACCTCGTACACATCAGTATTTTCAAACTGAACACAAACTCATAACAATTTTTCCTTCTTTGCTTCTAGATTTTTATTGAGGGTTTCTTGGTGAAGTGTTACTGCCGTCACTCATATTAGTGCTCCCTCCCTCGTGAGCATTCAACATAATGCTCACGAGGGAAGTCCATCAGAGTAAATGTAAATGTTATTAAGAAATGATCAGACAGAAGGGAGTTTTCAGGGAATACTGTTAAGTCTTCTATTTCCATACCATAAGTCAGAACAAGATCTAAGATATGATTAAAGTGGTGGGTGGACTCATTTACATTTTGAGCAAAGCCAATAGAGTCTAATAATAGATTAAATGCAGTGTTGAGGCTGTCATTCTCAGCATCTGTGTGGATGTTAAAATCGCCCACTATAATTATCTTATCTGAGCTAAGCACTAAGTCAGACAAAAGGTCTGAAAATTCACAGAGAAACTCACAGTAACGACCAGGTGGACGATAGACAATAACAAATAAAACTGTTTTTTGGGACTTCCAATTTGGATGGACAAGACTAAGAGTCAAGCTTTCAAATGAATTAAAGCTCTGTCTGGGTTTTTGATTAATTAATAAGCTGGAATGGAAGATTGCTGCTAATCCTCCGCCCCGGCCCGTGCTACGAGCATTCTGACAGTTAGTGTGACTCGGGGGTGTTGACTCATTTAAACTAACATATTCATCCTGCTGTAACCAGGTTTCTGTAAGGCAGAATAAATCAATATGTTGATCAATTATTATATCATTTACCAACAGGGACTTAGAAGAGAGAGACCTAATGTTTGAGACCAAAAATTCTTGAAAGGGTAGTTGTAAAACAGCTAACTGATCATTTGCAGAGGAATGGTCTATTTGAAGAGTTTCAGTCAGGTTTTAGAATTCATCATAGTACAGAAACAGCATTAGTGAAGGTTACAAATGATCTTCTTATGGCCTCAGACAATGTACTCATCTCTGTGCTTGTTCTGTTAGACCTCAGTGCTGCTTTTGATACTGTTGACCATAAAATTTTATTACAGAGATTAGAGCATGCCATAGGTATTAAAGGCACTGCGCTGCGGTGGTTTGAATCATATTTGTCTAATAGATTACAATTTGTTCATGTAAATGGGGAATCTCCTTCACAGACTAAAGTTAATTATGGAGTTCCACAAGGTTCTGTGCTAGGACCAATTTTATTCACTTTATACATGCTTCCCTTAGGCAGTATTATTAGACGGTATTGCTTAAATTTTCATTGTTACGCAGATGATACCCAGCTTTATCTATCCATGAAGCCAGAGGACACACACCAATTAGCTAAACTGCAGGATTGTCTTACAGACATAAAGACATGGATGACCTCTAATTTCCTGCTTTTAAACTCAGATAAAACTGAAGTTATTGTACTTGGCCCCACAGATCTTAGAAACATGGTGTCTAACCAGATCCTTACTCTGGATGGCATTACCCTGACCTCTAGTAATACTGTGAGAAATCTTGGAGTCATTTTCGATCAGGATATGTCATTCAAAGCGCATATTAAACAAATATGTAGGACTGCTTTTTTGCATTTACGCAATATCTCTAAAATCAGAAAGGTCTTGTCTCAGAGTGATGCTGAAAAACTAATTCATGCATTTATTTCCTCTAGGCTGGACTATTGTAATTCATTATTATCAGGTTGTCCTAAAAGTTCCCTAAAAAGCCTTCAGTTAATTCAAAATGCTGCAGCTAGAGTACTAACGGGGACTAGAAGGAGAGAGCATATCTCACCCATATTGGCCTCTCTTCATTGGCTTCCTGTTAATTCTAGAATAGAATTTAAATTCTTCTTCTTACTTATAAGGTTTTGAATAATCAGGTCCCATCTTATCTTAGGGACCTCGTAGTACCATATCACCCCAATAGAGCGCTTCGCTCTCAGACTGCAGGCTTAATTGTAGTTCCTAGGGTTTGTAAGAGTAGAATGGGAGGCAGAGCCTTCAGCTTTCAGGCTCCTCTCCTGTGGAACCAGCTCCCAATTCAGATCAGGGAGACAGACACCCTCTCTACTTTTAAGATTAGGCTTAAAACTTTCCTTTTTGCTAAAGCTTATAGTTAGGGCTGGATCAGGTGACCCTGAACCATCCCTTAGTTATGCTGCTATAGACGTAGACTGCTGGGGGGTTCCCATGATGCACTGTTTCTTTCTCTTTTTGCGCTATATAAAAAATTGATTGATTGATTGATTGATTGATAATGTGCATTACAGCAACACATCTCTTTCCTTTACATCAATATTTTCAAACTGAACACAGACTCATAACAACTGTTCCATTTTCGGTTCTAGAGGCATTATGGAAAAGTTTCACTGGTCTAAAAATAAATAAATAAAAAAATATATTGCCGTGGAGGCGACAAGCTGCAGCAAGCGAGCGCGTGCACGAAGCGGACACTGACACCCCCCCCCCAGGTTGAAACAGACCGTCAGGTCAGAGCACACAGCGGGCGATCTGACTGTCACGTCACCCACGTGAGTTCTGTTCCACATGATGCGGTGTCTGTGATGCGGCGCACAGTCCACAAGACACGCGTATCATCCATATGCTCTCTGGCAAATTTCAGATGGGCCTGGACATGTACTGGCTTAAACAAGGGGACATGCCTGGCACTGCAGGATTTGAGTCCCTCTCTGTGTAGTGTGTACCCTTTGTTACTTTGGTCCCAGCTCTCTGCAGGTCATTCATCAGGTCCCTCCATGTTGTTCTGGGATTTTTGTTCACCGTTCTCATGATCATTTTGACCCTACGGGATGACATCTTGCATGGAGCCCCAGATCGAGGGAGATTATCAATGGTCTTGTATGTCTTCCATTTTCTTATAATTGCTCCCACAGTTGATTTATTCACACCACCCTGCTTGACTATTGTAGATTCACTCTTCCCAGCCTGGTGCAGGTCTACAATTTTCTTCTATGTGTCCTTTGACAGGTCTTTGGTCTTGGCCATGGTTGAGTTTAGAGTCTGATTGTTTGAGGCTGTGGATAGGTGTCTTTTATACAGATAATGAGTTCCAACAGATGCCGTTAATACAGGTAACAGGTGGAGAACAGAAGAGCTTCTTAAAGAAGAAGTTACAGGTCTGTGAGAGTCAGAAATCTTGCTTGTTTGTGGGTGACCAAATACTTATTTTCCACCATAATTTACAAATAAATTCTTTAAAAATCCTACAATGTGATTTTATGGATTTTTTTTTTTCCCATCTTGTCGCTCATAATTGAAGTGTACCTATGTTGAAAATTACAGACCTCTCTCATCTTCCTAAGTAAGGGAACTTGCACAATCAGGGGCTGACTAAATACTTTTTGGCCCCACTGTATATTGGCAAGAAGTGTGTGTGTGTGTGTGTGTGTGTGTGTTTCTGAAGTTTTTTTTTTATTTTAGCACTTTTTGAAATGCATTTGGTCATTTACATTTTCAGATGAGAGGACGTTCACGCTCTTTGAGAAGATCATAGAGAGGCAGGGCCGGCATGAGCAGCTGCTCATGCAGATTGCAGGTCGCATTTCCAGTAGATGCAGAGTTTTTTACGGTGATGCAGGTAATAATATAGCTTCTTTTTTCCCTGAAGTTCATGCTGTTTGCCTTAGAATGTGAACGGATATATCACATTCTAATGTCAAAAGTGTTATGTTTGCAACAGCTGTTGTTGAAAGGGGGGGGGGGTCCTCTTGGCTTAACACTGTGAAACATCAACATTACTTCACTAACAGCAAAAAAGTATGAGTTTTGTCATCCAGACTTGGTCAGGCTAAGAAGTCCAATGTCATCAGTCTGTCCGTTTTACTAGGTAACTGTGAATAACTTTTCCTGTGATAAGCCATTTACAACCAGTCTTGGATAGGACATGCATTTGGGAACTTTTTTTAAAGGGTCAATGTTCAAGTGAGGTTGAATATTAATCAAGAACTAGATACTTTGATACACCTGATGTAAATGTACAATAACAATACATTTCTTTCTTCTTTTCTCCATATTTGCAGAGGGGATATGCACCAACACTGGGATGCGAGATACAAGTGACAAAGACATCACAACCTGGGCTGGTCATTGGTTTACAAACACACATGACAGTAATGGAGACAGACAGGCAAGGAGGCGGCCAAACAATGTGCAAGAGACAGCCACAAATGAAAACAATAGTGTTTCAATTGAGAACCAGTTAAAAAAAAAAAACATATTTCAAGGAATCTATGGAAAGTGTATAATTGTACAACCCCAATTCCATTGAAGTTGGGACATTGTGTCAAATATAAATAAAACAGAATACAATGATTTGCTAATCCTCGTCAACCTATATTCAAATGAATACACCACAAAGACAAGATATTTAATGTTCAAACTGATACACTTTATTGTTTTGTGCAAATATTTGCTCATTTTGAAATGGATACCTGCAACACATTTCAAAAACGTTGGGACGGGGCAACAAAAAAATGAGAAAATTTATGAATCTTACTAGTCTTATTTGAATAGCCCCTCAACTCCTCCAATGCGCAGCAGAAGTGAAAGCAGACGGAGAGCCTCACATGACAATCTCACATGCTCAAACATTGAGTGTGTAACTATCAGGATTGCTCCACTAGTTTGCATTTGAATGTTACTGGATTACTCTGTGGCTCTCTCCCTCTGGTGTAAAGCACTGTTTACCATATCAATGGGGCGAGGGAGAGGGGCCGCTCCTCCGACTGTAAGGAACCAAAGTGTGAAATGAATGCTGCTTGCAGAGTCAGACAGAAGACTCTAAAACACAGTAGAAATAGAAATTTGTGATGTGACCTTTGTGTAATAGCAGACATAAATTGCTTTGAGTTGAAGACAAACAAAATGCATCGACCATTTTGTATATACTGTACAAAATGTGCATTTGTGTTTATTGTTTGAACTTTTTGTTGTACAGTCTTTCACACAAGACCTCAACTTACCTTTATAAAGTGTCAAAACAGTTGTTTATTATAGTTTGCTGTGTGTTTTGAATAAATGTGTGTGGAAAATTACGTTCCACTTTACTTTTTCCTTTGTTATTTCTGATTGTAAATCTTTATTACACTTATAAAACACAACAAAAGCATATATATTATGAAAGAACAGATTGTCCTGAAAAAAGAGACATAAAACTTGTTTGTTGGATGCAGGGAGAGTTGTTAACAGCAATAATAAAACACTTATGCCAGGAGAGTGAACTGTCCAAAAAAATGCCCTAGGACCCCAGAGAGTTATGTTTTTTGTTAAATATTTATTACTGCCACTCTTAAAACTTCAGATATCTTCATAATTTTATTACTGGCAAATTTTAAAATGAATTTAGATGAGATATATTCATTATCTCACAGGAATATACCACAATTATCTGGGAACTACTTTTTGCGCAGGAATTCATCAAGCACATCGGCCGTTGGCGCGTACTAACACAGAATACCCAGAAACTGGACGGTTGTTTGGCCATAAGGAGAGCATCCACTTTTAGCTTGCCATAAGCTAAGCTAGTGGCACTCGTCAGAGTGTGCATCACTTCCTGCCAGATTTCATCTGCCTTGGCCACCTTTGGCTCCTTTGAGTCCCTAGACTGCAACACCTCCCTGGTAACATCCAGACAGTAAATAATGGACATAATCTCTGTATTGTTACATGTAGGTTTTTCTGGAAAACAGTTTTGCGAATCAAGTGGGATGGCTCTGGATGTCACCACCTTGATGATGCCTGACTCTCAGAGCAAGGAAATACAGGCAAACAGGAACAATATGGATAGGTGTACAATGTTTCTACAATTAGGTCTGTCTCCAGTTTGTAGATGTTGAAGTTCATATTCAGGTTCCTCCATGAATTTTACAATGGAATCATTTAGAGTAAAAAAAAAAAAGTCACCTCAATACTGACAACAGTTTAAATTGTTTATGATCAGAAGTGTATTGGGCAGCGCTGTTTTGTTTGAGGGTGGACGCTAAAGGGATAAATTATGATGCATATGATGTAAATTTTCTACTTCCGGGGACAGAAACATGGTACTTTCTCTGAGTTTTTGAGCAAATTACATGCAAACAAAGTGAAAATGCAAAGAAAAAGTGAAGATGTGGTGGAAAGTGGACATGTGTTGTGGTTTGTTTATGACCCGGAGCTCAAAAGTGTCAAGGTGGTTTTGCAGGCGAGAGAATGCAGTTACTCTGGTTAGTTGTGTCGGCTATCCGACACAACCTGTCCCTTTTGTCTCGTCTTCCCTTCTCCACTGAGAACAGAAAAAAACTGCACTTTTTGTGACTGCTTCGATGATTGCCGCCAAAATGAAACAAAACAAAACAGTACACCATTTTCCCATTAGAATTGACACTGTTTGTGGGAAGAGCCTAATGCCTAGGCCGAGTGTGGGAGTGTCAGCACAAACCATATGGAGGATGAGGGTTTCAGTGGAAACCATTTTAAACTGGCACTTCTTAAACCAGCGGGTCCACTAGGGGACAGCAAGTATGCTTTTAAGTTTACAGAGCCTGACTGAATGGTTTGTGCTGAAATTCCAACACTTCGCCTGGGGCTTCTAATAACAGCTATCCCCAGATGTGGTCAAATCCTGTGAAATCATGTAGGGGTTCAAACGAGACTGCGCTGCCCTATTGTCAGCACTCATTGGAGAACAATACACATTTTTGTGTCTAAATGACACACAGCACAGATTAAAATCACCAAACAGCTCCACAGTTATCAAAAATTAGGGGATGTTCCAGGTAGTGTCAGCCTTAGGGTCCTGTGTTAGAACCACTTACCACAATCGCAGGCCTAATACGGTGGCTGTGAAACTGACACGTTATTACTGAAGGGAATAATATGTAAATTAGATCTGCAGCAGAATTTCGTTGCTCACATGCCAGAGGAGATGTCATTTCTGATGACCACACAGAGGAGAAACTAGAATTATAACCATCAGCTGGTGTTATGGTCACTGTTCAAATCTCTAAGCACAATGTTTGAGCAATTAAATGATACTAATCCCAATAAGGATGTTTCTCCAAATACAAGCTGTTTGCATTACAGTGATATTGCTGTCCATGGGGTTGAAAAAAAAAAACATTCAAATTTAAGATGGCACACAGATCTATTCAAGAATTTAACTGGTTTTATTCCATCAAGACAACAGAGTCTGTGTTTTGAAAAAAAAACAAAAAAACAGTTAAATTGTTTGAAATAACATGAGACATAAGAGACAAAGTCCAGTCCTAACACGAGGCAGAGGCAGCACCATGGAATGAACAGGCCAAAGCCTCATCTTGGATCACTCACCAAAGCAAAGGTCTGTGTCGCCGACCGAATGGTCCCCCATAAAAATCAGTCAGCCCTGCCTTTACTCCGAATGCGTCATTAGCCATGGTTCACGGATTAACATCTTGTTTCTGCTTCAAACTGCACTCCATTCATCATCTATCTCAGTGACAGATATCTGCCGTTTTTGTACAACAATCATTTCCACATAAATTCAGCATTATTTCATCATAAAAGACAGATGAAGCGATCAGAGTTGCTAGCTGATGCATTCACTGCACGTCGGTTATTTCAAAGCGTCACAGAGTTTTGCCGAGTTTCTGCTTAAAACTGACTTTAGAATGATTTAAGAGGTGTTACCTTGTCATCTAATGGTTAATATTTACATTTATCCATTTCATTGCTTTGGGTGAAGAGACTCCATCTCAGACGTGCTACTGTGGTCTGAAATGACGCATGCGCAGTGAAGCCAGATGGACCGATGTTTAGGGGGGGACCGTTCGGTCTGCGACACCGCAACCCTCCAAAGCACAACGACTCTTCAGTTCTGCTGTTGGCATGACAGTATAAACTGACTAAAATGCAAAACCTGCAAAATATGCTTTACTGGGGGTATCTGAGAACTTACTGACATTGAAAACTATCCAATAATAAAATTTTATCATCATGAGTCACAAAATCAGAAGCTGGAGGCCACAGCACAATTTCTGTGGAGATTATCAGTATATCATATACAGTATTATCATCATCATAAACCAGATTAGCTGCATAAAACATGCAGATATACTGAATAAAGAACATGATCTTAATTTACTGCTTTAAATATACCTTTACCTATTACGTAATATGGTTAATATGTGCATAAACATGTATACACACACACACACACACACACACACACACACTCTGTTGACATCTGGGGAACTGGGCTGGCTCCCTTTTGTTGTCTCCCTCTCCTTCCTAGCCTTAAACATGGACTCAGCTGGGGCAGGATCAATCCACCACATGCTCTCCTCCCAGGGCACTCTGTTGTGATTTGGCATTATATAAAATTAATAAATTGAATTGAATTGAACTGAATTCTCTTTCTTTTGGCTGCTCCCGTTTGGGGTCGCCACAGCAGATCAATCAGTTCCACCTCACCCTGTCCTCTGTATCTTCCTCTATCACACCAACCACCTGCATGTCCTCTGTCAGCACATCCACAAACCTCCACTTTGGCCTCCCTCTTCTCCTCCTGCCTGGTGGCTCCATCCTCAGCATCCTTCTCCCTATATACCCTGGGTCCCTCCTCTTCACATGTCCAAACCATCTCAACGTCGCCTCTCTGACTTTGTCTCCAAACCGTCCCACCTGAGCAATGTCATCTGCAAATATCATAACTCTTGTCTGATCTCATCTGTCAACTTGTCCATCACCATTGCGAACAAGAAAAAACTCAGAGCTGATCCTTGGTGTAATCCCACCTCCACCTTGAATGAGTCTGTCATTCCTACTGCACATCTCACTGCTGTCACACTATCCTTGTACATGTCCTGCACTACACTCAGTGGTGGGCACAGATAACCAAAAAATTAACTTTGATAACAGATAATAAGATAACTGAAAAGTTATCTTTGAAAAAGATAAACCGATAAACCACCCAAAAATGTATCGGAAGTTTCAGATAAACGATAAATTCTGGTGTTGTCTATGGGACATTTGCAGTTACTAAAGAGCTGAAATTGATTCTTAACACGATCACTTTTGAAAGCATCAAAAGCGGTGAAAGACTTAAAGAATAAGCAAAAATGTTTGACCATGCTGCCCCCTGCAGGAAACAGCGCAGACAAATCCTGAGAGCACCCACAAAATCAACTCTTTACTAATCATAATCATTTTTCTTTTAATATTCTGCCTCTGCTGGAAGCTCTTATTTACAATAACACTCCCACCACAGAAGCACACCCAAAAACAGCCATAAAGCCAACTCCCTATCAATTTCAACACTCCGGTCAGGCGGAGGTCTTGAAAAATAAAGTCATACTAACTTATGATTTTTTGAAAATACTGATAGAATAACTCCATTAATGTCAATTCTGTCATTTGTACAAAGTTAAAATATAACATATATCTTTTAATGTTGAATAAGGCACTAATTCTGAGGTTTTGTAACAAACACAGACCGCAAAGCATTCTGGGTAAAAGTGCTAAACAGTGATTGGTTCAGTAATCCATTATGTAAACCAACACGTTTAATGTGACGTGTGTCGTGTGTTGGTTTAAAGATAAATATGCTTTTGTAAACTATTCCATTTTTATTTGTAAAAACAGGCATTTTTACGGAGCCCTGGAAGTGTCATTGCAATTGCATGTTTTAAAACTTTTATGATGTTGTAAAACGTGCACTCAATATTAGTAAGTAAGTAAGTAAATTTATTTATATAGTGCCTTTCACAGACATGAGGCCATGTACACACGTTGTCAGGTATTTGTAAAACCGAATATCTTACCCTTTCAGTTTGGGGAAAAAACTTCATCCACACTACGTTTAAAAAAAAAAAAAATCCATCCACATCGAACCATATAAATGTGTTGTAATTAGTCTGCCAAACCTTTGGGTGGCGGTACTGATTAAAATTCTATCCAATCAGGAGCCCAAAAACTAAAAACATGGCGCCAACCTCATTCGTGTGGACCGATAAGGAGTCGGAATTACTTCTAACCGTAGTTTTAGAATACAAAGTTAACAAATATATGCACACAAAAAGTGCCTGGACAATGGATAATACCAACACTTTGAGAGCAGCCATGTACCCAGACGTTTAATACTGCCATGAACACTCCTGGCCAGTAGATGGCAGTAGCGGCCTTGAAAAAATGTCAAACAAAATTCCAGATAATCCGTGTCTGCTACATTTAAGATGCGTGGAATTTAACAAACGCAAATACACTAACGTCTATAAACCCAGAGAATATATTCACGAGAGTTTTAGGCACTAGAGTTTAATGCTATCTGTGGACCCTGAACAGAGTGTCTGAAATGCATTTGTCCTGTCGTGAACATCTGAGATTACCTTATGCTACCCATAATGCATTGCTGCCTGGCACAGCATGTGCTCACAAAACCTTAAAAATTAGCACATTACTTCAAAACGAAAACATATATCTGATATTTTCACAATGCTTCTCTTGGCACCCTGTCATAAGCTTTTGCTTAATCCACAAGCACACTGTAACTCCTTCTGGCCTTCTTTGTACTTCTCGATCTGTATCTCTCAGCACAAACATTGCATCGTAGTGGCATGAAATCATATTGCTGCTCACAGATCTTCACCTGTTTTCTAAGCCTAGCTTAACCTCATGCTGTGGCATCAACATTATGTCTTTGTAGTTACTGCAGCTCTGCATATCACCCTTGGTCTTAAAAATAGGAACCAGCACACTTGTCTCCACTCCTCAGGCATCCTCTTACTTTCCAAGATTTTTTGAAACAATCTGGTTAGAAACGCTACTGCCATCTCTCCTAAACATTTCATGCCTCCACTGGAATGTGATCTGGACCACCTGCCTTTCCATTCTTCATCCTCTTCATAGCTGCCCTCACTTCATCCTAACTAATCTCTTGTACTTCCTGCTTTACTCTTGCCACATCATCCAGCCTTTTCTCTCTCTCATTTTCTTCATTCATCAGTTCCTCAAAATATTCCCTCCACCTTCTCAACACACTTTCCTCACTTGTCAGCACATAACCATGTGCATCTTTTACCACCCAAACCTGCTGCACATCCTTTTCAGCACTGTCCCATCATCTGGCCAATTAGTACGAGTCATTTTCTCCTTCCTTACTATTCAACTTCTTGCACAGCTCGCAATATTGCTTTTCCTTAGCTTTTGCTACTTCTCTTTTCACCTTATGCTGAATCGCCTTGTACTCCTGTCTATTTTCTTCATCTCTCTTACTATAAATTTTTTCACCAACGTCTTTCTCCTTATGCTTTCCAGGACAACTTCATTCCATCACCAAGTCTCCTTGTCTTTCTTTCACTGTCCATATGTAACACCCAGTACCTTCCTAGCTGTCTCCCTCACCACATCTGCAGCACTTGACCAGTTGTCCAAAATTACTTCCCCTCTATCCAGTCCCTCTCTTACCTGCTCACTGAATTTCACATAAGTCTTCCTACTTCAGCTTTCACTGTCTGATCTTTTGTTGAGCTCTCAGTCTCATCTTCTTTACCTCTAAAGTCATCCAACAAACCACCACCCTATGCTGTGTAGCTACACTCTCTTCTGCCACCATCTTATAGTCTGCAATTTCTTTAAGCTTGCATTTCCTACACAGAATGTATTCCACCTGTGTGCACCTTCCTCCATTCTTATATGTTACCCTGTACTCCTCCCTTTTCTTACAGTCGGTATTCATCAGCCATTTCCATCCATTTTGCAAAAGCAACTCCCATCTGTCCTTCCACATTCCTGTCCCTGATACCACATCACCCATTATTTCCTCATCGCCTCTGTTCCCTTCACCGACATGCCCATTGAAGTCTGCTCCAATCATCACTCTTTCATGCTTCGGCACACTCTCCACCACCTCATCTAACTCACTCCAAAAATCTACTTTCTCCTTCATCTCACAACAACCTGGTCTCACATCAGGTCGTGAATCAGCAGCATGAAATACACATTAATCTATTTGTTTGTGTTATTGTGATGAAAAGCGCCTCATTTTCATCACGGCAGCACAAATTCATTCTAATTCATTCCGTGATGGCTGCACGAAATTAAAGGGGGGGGGGGGGGGGGTCGGGGTGGTTATGGTTAGGATGGGGGTAAAGAGTAGGGTTAGGTTATGGTTAAGGTTAGGGTCAGGGGTTGGAGTAGGGTTAGTAATAGTGAGTTAAAAAAAAAAGTCATGAAAATGTGACTCATTTTGTCAAAAAAAAATAAAAAAAAAAATTGTGAGACCGAGCTGCTCACAACCTACCTATGAGGCATATGCACTGATGATGTTCATCATCGCCCTTCAATTTCCAACTTCGCACTCATCACCCTGTCAGACATTCGCTTAACCTCCAACACACTCTTGACATTAAAATGACCCCAACACCATTTATCTTCCTATCCACACCATGTTACAACAACTTGAATCCACCGCCTATGTTCCTGCTCTTACTTCCCTTCCACTTGGTCTGTTGTGCACACAATATGACTACTTTTCTCCTTCTCCATCATAACAGTCAGCTCTTTCTCTTTACCAACCATACTGCCAACATTCAAAGTCCAGACTCTCACTTCCACCCTTCTAGATTTCCTCTTCTCCTGCTGTATATAGACACATTGTCCTCCTTTAATGGAGTCTTCGATGGCCTAATATCTATGTGGTGAAAATTTAATCAAAACCTGTACAGTAGTTTTGATGTAATCCTGCTAACAACAGACAAATGATTTTATTCCAATGATTTTAATACATCTTTGGTGCATGTAATAATAATAATAATAATAATAGACCAGCCTGTGATTAGTGTGTTACACCACAGCAGCCAGTTGTCCACTTACTTTTGATATTTTCAAAGTTGGGAGCACAAGAAGAAACATTATAATTGTCACATTGTTCAACTGATTTGGGTGCAGTTATCTTCAAATTACAGCTGATGATAAGGCGTATGAGGTCATTGTATTTTTTTCCTTGCAGCTTTAATGTACTGTGATTTAAAAAAAAAAAAACAACAACAACAACAACAAAAACATTGCAAGTGTTCAAATACATATGGACCTTAATTGGCTGCCTATCCAGGGATTACCGAAAAAAATAATCCTTGGTGAAATCAGGGAGTGCTTTACCACTTGATCAAACTGGATCTGGATTTCCTGAAGTGTGTGTGTAAGAATCAGGTGGATTTCTCCTTTGGACATTCACTCATAGAACAGAAACTGAACCAAGCAGTGGTATTTATTTATTAATATATGAAGTTGGGGATCTTACCTGAGTGGCATATTATTTTCTGTTCCCTGGCGCCCACCCCCCAACCCAATAGGTAGCATTAGTAAATGTGTACTGACAGCAGAGGTTACCTTGAGCAGGCCGCTAGACCCGTGGGCTGTATGTCTTCATTTACCCTGCTATCTGCAGATGCCAGGGAAAAGGCAAAGTTATTTTTTTGTGTCTGGCCCATGGGGAAAACTGAGGCTAACGATCACGGCCATGTTGATTGCTACCTTGTGCCTGGAATAGTACTTTCAGAGCATGTGGTGGAGGAATGTGTGCATGACTTTAGCGTGTCTGTGTGTGAGCAATGCTGGTCAGAATCAGGGTCAAGGTAATGAGGTCAAAATGCAGACCCATGAATTCAGTGTTGAAGCAAGGCACTTCGAGAGGTCAGCTGTGTGTGATTACATTAAACCTGCGTGTCAGCTGACTAATCATCAGGCTTTATTCAGGTCAACATTGATGCAAACACCATCCAAGAATTGACTGCACACTGACCCATAATGAGTCCACATTTCTCAGTGCAAGCTGCCTCCATGATATTTCCAAGAAATATTTCATTGCACACCAATTTTTGAAGAATAAAACATTTCAGAACTCTTCTGAAAACACTCCCTACCTGAAAAGCTGAAACCAAATATTGTAGTCATTTTTCAGTTAATCGAGATGATGATGCAGAGAACAAAACTATGTGTGGAAAATTCAGTCTTTGTTGTAGTGCAGCAGATATAACTGAAACAATCTTTCACATGGTGATACAAGCATCAGATCTGGCATGAATGTTCTTCATAAATCAGTGTTTGAGGAAAAAAAATGCTGGCCACTTGAAAATCCAATATGGCTGCCAGGTAGGGGTCAATGAAGAATTCCACCAGGGTAAAAATAAAAAAAAATGCTCCAATCACATTGAAAAGTATAACACATTATTTATCTGATCATAAATATCCAAAAAGGTATAGGTTGGACTATCTATGACTGAATGTTATGGAGTTATTGTTATGTGTCGACGCGGGTTGAGGAGCGGACCTGCGTCTGACTGAACCCAGCGCTAAATAACCAGAAAGCGGTTCCAAAAACAAAACAATTTTATTTTCCCCTCTTGTGCAATACTCAGTGTACAACATAAAATAGGGTTTGTCTGGCGGAGTGAAGGACGGCGCGCTCTCCAGCGCCCAAAGGGATCGAAGCCCGGCGCTTCTGGACTCACATTCACCGCCAAACACCCCCCAGGTGGACATGACAAACTGACTCTCTGTGAAGGATAGAAGAGGTGAGGTAAGTCAACAGCTACAACTAATATCCTTCAAAGGCACACACTATCAGCAACACATTCAGGTCTGAATTTAAGCTTTATGTAAATGAGCAGCTTCTCACAACAGGTGGAGGATCATCAGTCCGCACGCCACGGCCGTGAGAAGCGAGCTGCACAATTCTCATCAATGTTCAAATATACTGCGTAACAAAATACCAAATTACTATTAACACTTATTCAGACAATCAATCACCTCTGATGTGTGCTGACAGCATGTGTCCCTTACCCGTCCTCCTTCACAGGCACGATGTGTCAAACCCAGGTGCGGTCCTCAGCGTCTCACAAACGAACGTCACAAGGTCGAGTTCCCGGCAATTATGCTCGAATCACACATGGCTTAAATGCAGAACGCCATCTCATTATCTGCCTCAGCTGAAAGTCTTTAAGGTTGCACGTGAGCATCATCCACAGGTGCTGCATATCACGCTGATGAGGGTGAAGGACTCTTCTGCCAGCACCTTCTCCACAGACAAAAAACCAGTTTGCATACCACCTGGAGAGCAAAGAAAAGAAAAGAACACCAAAATGTCCAGCCAACCCCCCCCAACACACAACAGTTATGGGGTAAAAACAGGATCAAGCTGTGGCACAGCAGCCTTAGGTTGTGGTTCTTGTGGAGCTGGAGATGAAGCATCTGCAGCTGATGCAGGGATGTACTGCAGATGACGACGGATGCATCTCAGAGCCACCCCCTGGTGTATCTCAATGATATAAGATCTCGGAGTAGCTATTATGGTTAAACCAAAGACAGAGATTTGGACACAACATGGAAAGAGCCAAAATGAAAGTAAATTAACAATTCAATTTTTACAAACAAACTGGATTTGACAAATGTGTGAAGTCTGAGAAGGATGACACCGGAGGAGGGAGACGCTGACCAGAACCACAGGTGAATGGAGTTGTTCCAGAGCCAGATGGTGTGAAAGAACCGAACTAAAACCATAACAAGGACCAGGCGGCCACGATGGAGCTGACTGCAAACTGGAGCACTGAGTACACAGAGAAAATGCAGTTCACCAGGAACCAGATTACAAGGAAACAAAACAATTCATCAAGAGACAAACTCAGGCCAGGTACCATGCAGGCAAAGCTGAGATTCTGGCGAGTGTGAAGTGGCAGGATTGGAGTTTATATACAGCTGGTGATGATTGCAGGCAGGTGTGCTGATCCAACCCAGTGACGCGGCGCGTAGAGGAACAGGAAGGGAGGGGGAGCAGAGCAGTCCAAGGCAGCACAACAGTAGAACTGTCACCAGCAACAACAGCAGGTGTTTCTCAAGTGCTCTGATGAAGATAGGATCATCTGGTTTCAGCAACAGCAGGGGTTTTGCATTATGCCGCAGGTTGAAGTAGAAAGCTTGTTTCCATTTCTCCTTTGCATCTTTATTCCTGATGGCTCAAAGATTTGGCCATCAGGGTCACAGATTAGACTAAAGCATAGGAAGTGTCGTTTTAGTAGATTAGTATTATCCTGAAAAAAGAATGTTTGAACCAACTTAAAAAAGTGTTACCATTTGTAAAAGCCTGAATGAATTAAGTTGTTTGAACTTAAGTTTGAAAGTTAAATCAACTCTAACTTACAAACTTAAGTACAAACAACTTAATTCATTCAGGTTTTTTACAAATTGTAACACTTTTTTTAAGTTGATTCAAACATTCTCTTTTTTCAGTGTAGTCACAAGTCAAGGTCAAGCAAAACAGCCCAAAAATAAATAAATGAATCAAAAGCTTTACATACATCTGTGTTATCAATATGGCTAAAGATGTGATCAGAAACTCATGTTGAGCAGCAAAATATTTGTGTTCAATTGCTAAAAGTGTCTTCATGATGAAGTCACAAAGAAGTCATAACATGAACTCATATATTATAATAATAATAAAAAATAACTGAATTTGTATGGTCCCTCAAAGCTCACTGCATTAACATTTCATAATTTATTATATAAGTTTATATCTCTGCATGCAGAGCACGTAGGATATGCATCAGCCCTCTAATGCCGTTCATTGTTACTGTCAACACAAACTGGCTGTGGAATAACTCACTCACTCAATTACTCAGTCACTCACCCACTCACCTATATTGTTGCTGCCCAAGGCCTACACTGTTGTCAGCACAGGGAATTATATTTTGAAAGACATTTTAAAATAAACAGAACATGCACTCCACCACCACTTCATATATACTGTGAGCATAATCATTTGACAAGTGACAATTCTGACCTCATCCATTCTATGCATATGTTCCACCTCCAAGCTACATAAGCCTAATAATTTGTTGGATTTAAGTATTCTCAGGTTTTATGTATGTACGAGGTCTGTTAGAAAACTAGCCGACCTTTTTATTTTTTAAAAAAACTATATCGATTTGAATCATGTGCCCTTGCATCAGCCAAGCTTGAACCTTCGTGCGCATGCGTGAGTTTTTTCACGCCTGTTGGTTGCGTCATTCGCCTGTGAGCAGGCTTTGAGTGAGCACTGATCAACCCCCCGTGTCGGATTTTCATTGTCAGGAAAATGGCTGAGCGATTGGAGCAGCGCTGAATGTAATTTTTCCAGAAACTGTGAGAGACAGCCAGGTGGAAACCATTCGGAAGAATCAGACGGCTTTCGGTGAAGATACTCTGGGCGTCACACAGATTAAGGATCATTACAACCGGATTAAAGACAGCAGCACGTACGTGCACGTACATGTTGGGAGTCTCACAGGACATGTTGTGAAATGCCCAGCTGTTACACAATTTCTCGGATACTCACTCGACTGAAAAGCCACCGAAAGCCGTCTGAATCTTCCGAATGGTTTCCAACACGGACGTGCTTTTTTTGTGCGCCATGAGCGGCTCCGTCCTGACACGCGAATTCCTCCGCACGTCTTTCATTACAAAATCTCCTTTAACAGTGGAATGTGCCGCAAAAGTGCTGATGTACACCTCTTCCACAATTTCTCTGGTAGTCAGACGACGTCCCGGATCAACACATCCTTCACTTTGGAAATGATCTGGTTGTTTCAGCCTGTCGATGGCCGCTCAGAGCGCGGCGTGCCCTGCGCCACTGTGGGCCGTCTTTAATCTGGTTGTAATGATCCTTAAGGTGCGTTTACACATAAGCAAGACGCATTACGAATGTCATTTTTCTGTCATTCGTGACACATTCCTGACATTCTTAATGTGACTTAACGCATCTGAATAGGTTTCTTAATAGTGCGTGTTGGTGCGTGATATTCTTGATATTCGTGGAGCATGTTTTTGCCTGTCAAAAAAATCTTCCACGAATGTCACACACCACCCTCATTTCGTCTCACGTCGTGGAGGTCGCAACTGAGCGTATTGATCCGTCTTGATGAGCATTGATCCTTAATAGAACGTGACAACGTTCGTAGTGGTTCCTGTGATGGTTCTTGGAGCCCAAACTGTCACGCGTTATTACGAAGTGACATGAAAACTGTCAAGTTTTGACACGACTTGTAACGCGGCATCACATTTCACTGCGCGCCACGACGGATCAGTTTTCTGTCATGTGCGCACAATTAAACTTGGCTCCAAATGTCGTTCCACAGCTCCCGCTGAAGCTCCTCAGGACGTTCCTGCAGGAGTTCCACCTGCTGTAACCGATGAGCAGGAGAACGAGTCTGAACCAGAGGAGCGAGAGGAGACTCACGTGCAGCCAGACATCTCTGCACCTCCTCCATTTCAGCAGAGGAAGAAGCGCGCGCACAATTAAACCCTGCGCTACACAACATTGTTTGATTGCTGACACCAAGTCGGCTAAAAGTCAAATTTCAGTGCTCTTCAGCGCGCTCATGCAGGTGTTCCACCTGCTGCATGTGCCTGATGTTTGGGGAAATGCGTCAGACGAGAGCCGCATGAAGCCACACATCTGGCGCTGTCCTCCTCCTCCTCTCTGCGCCACTCCATGGCACAGAGCCCAACTACGCATGCAGTCACAAAGTTATTCTGAAAAACTGGAGCGATCTGAATTCGGTTGGATGAATATGGGGGTATGTGTGGAGACAATTCACCTCGTTCACAACGTGACAGAACTTAATGATAGTGCGTAACAACGTGGAACACTATTCTTGACCGTGCATAATGGCTCCTGATAATTCTCCGGCAACATGTGCCATTAATCGTAACGGGTGGTAACAGGTTGCAGCAGTTCCTGAGGACACCTGATGCCTCTGCCCCGAATCAATTTTCCTGACAATGAAAATCCGACACGGGGGGGGGGGTGGATCAGTGCTCACTCAAAGCCTGCCCACAGGCGAATGACACAACCGACAGGCGTGAAAAAACGTACGCATGCACACGAAGGTTCAAGCTTGGCTGATGCAAGCGCACATGATTCAAATCCATATAGTTTTAAAAAAAAATAAAAAGGTTGGATAGTTTTCTAACAGACCTCGTATTTGTGTGGTAAGGGATGGTGTGACCTGGTGGGATTGTGTGGGACAATCACCCTAAATCAAGGTGTACATTATTATTAGGCAGCTTCTTTGCCTCAAGAAAAATGGGATAAAAAGAGATTTAACCCTCTGGGGTACAGGGTATAACTGGCCGGTTTTACTACTTTTGATTTTACCTTTATAATTTACCTTTAAAATGTGTTTACTTTGTCTTGTTTGATGTCAGGTTTTTACAGCACAACCTCACCTGTATCACATTACAGTTTGCCTTTCATTCTGTCATACTGTATAAACACAATAGACCTAAATTCACACAAAAAACATAAAATCAGAGTATAAAAAGATTTTTTGACTGTGAATTATTAATTAATTTGTTGGGAAGGTGTCGTAACACGGACCCACAACAGGGGGCGCTAATGAACGGACAATGGATAAGGAAAGGAGTAACAATTTAATGTTGCACAAGTACACAACGTAAAACAAACAAAGGTTCTGCCAATCACACACAAGAGGATTGCGGGCAGGCTCGAAGATAGGAGACCTCAGATGAACGAAGAGCCGGGACCCACACCGCTTCCACCACCAACGGCCTGAAGAACACCGAAGCCGCCAAGCCCCGAGTCCCCAGGTGGTCTCTGTCCTCCGTTGTCGGCCCTGGTACTGCTGGCAGAAAAAACAGAAGGTAGTGAGTGTGAATCCTCACACCCAGCAACCTTGATTATTGATTCTTGTGGAGGGAGAGCCTCCACCTCCAATCATACACACGTGCAGCTCCGAAAATCCAGTCAAGGAAATACCACCAGGAAAAAACAGCTGCAAAACAGATCAGATTATTTTTGACATATAAGTCAGCAGAGAGATTACCTTGTATTGTAGGAGATTTCTCGGCGAGGAGGTGGATTCGCCACCCGGCCTTTATGGTGATGGTGATGATGAGATGATGAGTGACAGCTGGTGTTGAGGATGATTGACGGCTGTCACTCCCAGTGGTTCTGGCGCCCTCTTGTGCTTGAAGCCCGCACTCCAAGCAGGGCGCCATCCGGTGGTGGTGAGCCAGCAGTACCTCCTCTTCGGCGGCCCACACAACAGGACCCCCCCCTCAACGGGCGCCTCCTGGCGCCCGACCAGGCTTGTCCGGGTGTCGGTGGTAGAAATCGACCAGAAGGGCCGGGTCCAGGATGAAGCTCCTCTTCACCCAGGAGCGTTCCTCGGGTCCGTAACCCTCCCAGTCCACCAAGTACTGAAAGCCCCGACCCATCCGACGGACGTCCAGGAGCCGACGAACGGTCCATGCCGGCTCCCCGTCGATGATCCGGGCAGGAGGTGGGTCGGGTCCGGGGGAGCAGAGCGGTGAGGTGTGGTATGGCTTGAGTTTGGAAACATGAAAAACCGGATGGATCCGCAGTGAAGCCGGGAGAGTTAGCTTCACTGCGGCTGGACTGAGGATCTTGGCGATGGGGAACGGCCCGATGAAGCGGTCCTTGAGTTTGTGGGAGGTCACCTGGAGCGGGATATCTTTGGTGGATAGCCACACCTCCTGCCCTGGTAGGTATGTAGGGGCCGGGGAACGCCGGCGGTCTGCATGGGCCTTGGCCCTCGTCCGGGCCTGCAACAGGGCAGAGCGGGCGGCCCGCCACACCCGGCGGCACCTCCGCAGGTGGGCCTGGACCGAGGGTACCCCGACCTCTCCCTCCACAAGTGGGAACAACGGGGGCTGGTAGCCCAGACACGCTTCAAAGGGGGAGAGGCCGGTGGCAGAGGATACTTGGCTGTTGTGAGCGTACTCGATCCAGGCCAGATGGTTACTCCAGGCCGCCGGGTGAGCGGAGGTGACACAACGAAGAGCCTGTTCAAGTTCCTGGTTCGCCCGCTCTGCCTGGCCGTTCGTCTGTGGGTGGTACCCGGACGAGAGACGCACGGTGGCCCCCAGTTCCTTACAAAAACTCCTCCAGACCTGCGAGGAAAACTGGGGGACCACGATCCGAGACGATGTCCGACGGTATCCCATGCAGACGCACGACGTGGTGAACCAGGAGGTCTGCCGTCTCCTGGGCCGTTGGGAGCTTCGGGAGGGCCACGAAGTGGGCCGCCTTGGAGAACCGGTCCACTATCGTCAGTATGGCGGTGTTGCCCTGGGACGGCGGGAGGCCCGTGACGAAGTCCAGACCGATGTGGGACCAGGGGCGATGAGGCACAGGCAGGGGTTGGAGGAGACCCCTGGTCTTGCGATGGTCCGCCTTGCCCCTGGCACAGGTGGTGCAGGCCTGGACGTAGTCCCGGACGTCGGCTTCCAGTGACGCCCACCAGAAGCGCTGCTGGACTACTGCCACGGTCCTACGCACTCCAGGATGACAGGAGAGCTTGGATCCGTGGCAGAAGTCCAAGACGGCAGCCCTAGCCTCTGGTGGAACGTAGAGTCTATTCTTCGGACCGTTTCCCGGGTCCGGGTTCTTAGTCTGGGCCTCCCGGACGATCTCCTCCACGTCCCAGGTGAGGGTAGCCACGACAGTGGACTCGGGAAGGATGGTGTCGATGGGGTCCGACAACCCGACCTTGGCTTCCTCTTCGTGCACCCGGGACAATGCATCAGATCGTTGATTTTTGGTCCCGGGGCGGTAGGTGATCCGGAAGTCAAAGCGTGCGAAGAACAGGGACCAGCGGGCTTGCCTGGGGTTCAGCCGCTTGGCGGTCCGGATGTACTCCAGGTTCCGGTGGTCCGTAAAAACCGTGAAAGGCCCCGTAGCCCCCTCCAACAGGTGTCTCCACTCTTCTAGAGCCTCCTTCACCGCGAGGAGTTCTCGATTGCCCACGTCATAGTTCCGTTCAGCGGGGGTCAACCTGCGGGAAAAGTAGGCACAAGGATGGAGAACCTTATCGGACTCCCCGCTCTGGGACAGCACGGCTCCTATTCCTGAGTCTGAGGCGTCCACCTCTACTACAAACTGGCGAGTAGGATCAGGCTGCACCAGAACTGGAGCAGATGAAAACCGGCGTTTCAACTCCCTAAACGCGGCCTCGCACCGGTCCGACCAGGTGAAGGGGACTTTGGTGGAGGTCAGGGCGGTCAGGGGGCTAACGACCTGACTGTAACCCTTAATGAACCTCCTGTAGAAGTTTGCGAAGCCGAGGAACTGTTGCAGCTTCCTACGGCTCGTTGGTTGGGGCCAATCCCTCACCGCCGCAACCTTGGCCGGATCCGGGGCGACGGAGTTGGAGGAGATGATAAACCCCAAGAAGGACAGAGAAGTGCGGTGAAACTCACACTTCTCGCCCTTCACAAACAGCCGGTTCTCTAACAACCGCTGTAGGACCTGACGTACATGCCGGACATGGGTCTCAGGATCCGGGGAAAAGATGAGTATATCATCCAGATACACGAAGACAAACCGGTGCAGGAAGTCCCGCAGGACGTCATTAACCAAGGCTTGGAACGTCGCGGGGGCGTTAGTGAGACCGAACGGCATGACCAGGTACTCAAAATGACCCAACGGGGTGTTAAACGCCGTCTTCCATTCATCTCCCTTCCGGATCCGAACTAGATGGTACGCATTCCTAAGATCGAGTTTGGTGAATATTTTGGCTCCATGCAGGGGTGTGAACACCGAATCCAAGAGGGGCAATGGGTATCGATTGCGAACCGTGATCTCGTTCAATCCCCTGTAATCGATGCATGGACGAAGTCCGCCGTCTTTCTTGCCCACAAAAAAGAAACCAGCACCCATCGGGGAGGTGGAGTTCCGGATCAACCCGGCGGCCAAGGAGTCCCGGATGTAGGTTTCCATTGATTCGCGTTCCGGACGTGAGAGATTGTACAGCCTGCTGGACGGGAACTCACTGCCCGGAACCAAATCGATGGCACAATCGTACGGACGGTGTGGTGGAAGGGCGAGCGCCAGATCTTTGCTGAAGACGTCAGCCAGATCATGGTACTCCCCTGGCACCGCCGTCAGATTGGGAGGGGTTTTAACCTCCTCCTTAGCCGTCATTCCGGGGGGAACCGAGGATCCTAAACACTCCCGGTGGCAGGTTTCGCTCCACTGCACCACGACCCCAGACGGCCAATCGATCCGGGGATTGTGCTTCACCATCCAAGGAAAACCCAAAATCACTCGGGAGGTAGAAGATGTCACGTAAAACACTATCTCCTCCCGGTGATTCCCAGACACAACCAAGGTCACAGGCTGGGTCCGGTGTGTGATTAGCGGGAGTAGAGTGCCATCTAGTGCCCGTACCTTCAAGGGCGAAGGCAGAGCCACTAGGGGGAGCCCCACTTCCTTTGCCCATCTGCTATCCAACAGATTCCCTTCGGACCCCGTGTCCACCAGTGCTGGGGCGTGAAGGGTTAAATCCCCACTCAGGATTACCACTGGGATTCGTGCTGATTTGCGGGAACTTCCCGTGCACATGTTATGGCCCACCCTTAGCCCAGTGTCTAAGGACGGGCGTTGGTGTTTGACCGTTTGGGGCAGTCTTTTAACAGGTGCTCACATGAGCCACAGTAAAAACATTCCCCGCGGGCCAGTCTCCTTTGTTTAATATCTGCTCTCACTTTAGCCCTGCTCGTGTCCATAGCTTCGTCAGCAGGGGGAGCTGTTGCCACACGGAGCCCACCGGCAATGGAGTGTGAGGACGACGTCACCCCGTCAGACCCGGAAGAGAGAGGGACGGCTTGTGCCCGGCCACGCCCCCCGGCCTGCTCCCGACGGTGTTCATTCAAATGGTTGTCTAAGCGTATAACCAGAGTGACAAGCCCGTCGAAAGTCTGCGGTTCGTCCTTAGCCAGTAAATGCTCCTTCAGTACTGGGGACAGTCCGCTTATGAAGGCGGCGCGGAGCGCGACGTCATTCCAACCCGACCTCGCAGCCGCGATGCGGAAGTCGACAGCGTAATCGGCCGCGCTCCGACGCCCCTGTCTCAGTGACAGCAGCACGGTCGAGGCGGTCTCGCCTCTGTTGGGATGATCAAACACCTGTTTGAATTCCCGTATAAACCCAGCGTATGACGTCAGAAGCCATGACTGCTGTTCCCAGAGCGCTGTAGCCCAAGCGCGTGCCTCACCTCGAAGCAAATTAATTACATAAGCCACCCGGGTGGCGTCTGCCGCGTACATGACTGGACGCTGTGCAAAAACGAGCGAACACTGCATCAAGAAGTCTGCGCACGTCTCCACACAGCCTCCGTACGGTTCAGGAGGACTTATGTAAGCTTCAGGGGACGGTGGGGGGGGTAGTTGAACGGCCAGTGGAACATCTACATTAGGCCCCGGACCAGCAGGAGGAGACACTGCAGCGACGCTTGACTCGCGTGCTTCCACTCTGGCGGTGAGAGCCTCCATCCTCTGATTGAGGCTTGCATTTTGCTCAGTTACCAGCTGTAACTGAGCAGTGAAAGCGGTAAGGATTTGCTGCAGATCACTCACCACGCCTCCTGCTGACGCCTGCGCTCCTTGTTCTCCCATTGGCTGTTCAAGCTGTGGTTGACGCCCCTCGGGATCCATGACGAATGGCCGAGAAATCCTGTTGGGAAGGTGTCGTAACACGGACCCACAACAGGGGGCGCTAATGAACGGACAATGGATAAGGAAAGGAGTAACAATTTAATGTTGCACAAGTACACAACGTAAAACAAACAAAGGTTCTGCCAATCACACACAAGAGGATTGCGGGCAGGCTCGAAGATAGGAGACCTCAGATGAACGAAGAGCCGGGACCCACACCGCTTCCACCACCAACGGCCTGAAGAACACCGAAGCCGCCAAGCCCCGAGTCCCCAGGTGGTCTCTGTCCTCCGTTGTCGGCCCTGGTACTGCTGGCAGAAAAAACAGAAGGTAGTGAGTGTGAATCCTCACACCCAGCAACCTTGATTATTGATTCTTGTGGAGGGAGAGCCTCCACCTCCAATCATACACACGTGCAGCTCCGAAAATCCAGTCAAGGAAATACCACCAGGAAAAAACAGCTGCAAAACAGATCAGATTATTTTTGACATATAAGTCAGCAGAGAGATTACCTTGTATTGTAGGAGATTTCTCGGCGAGGAGGTGGAGTCGCCACCCGGCCTTTATGGTGATGGTGATGATGAGATGATGAGTGACAGCTGGTGTTGAGGATGATTGACGGCTGTCACTCCCAGTGGTTCTGGCGCCCTCTTGTGCTTGAAGCCCGCACTCCAAGCAGGGCGCCATCCGGTGGTGGTGAGCCAGCAGTACCTCCTCTTCGGCGGCCCACACAACATAATTATTATTAATAACTACTAATTATGATTCAGGTTTTGCTGGGCCTATCAAGACAATATAAAACTGGTATATAGTTAGAAGTCCGCACTTTCAACACACATTAAAACAGAGACTCAGAATGTGGCAGATTTGATGGTATGACTGTTTAACATGTGACTTTGATGCATCTCCATGTCAGACGACTCCAAAGAGTTAACAGACACTGAAACAGCAAAAATTGTAAAGTGCTTTTGAAAGGGATGATTGCATCCCTCTCAAAGGCATTTTGTTCCAAATAGTCAACAGGGTTGCATCAAATGTGTGAAGAAGAAAAGATGCAAATTAATTACAAAAAACAAGAAGAATTAAACATGACACTCATTTTCTTCCAGTGCCTCCATATTCCTGAACTTCAACCTACCTGAAGGCCCTACAGGTACAAAGTGCTCAGAGACATAGTCAAGATAAGGAAGGCTGAACCATGAGCACCACTGAACAAGACTAACAACTTGAAATGTCAAGATTAGGCCAAGAAATATCTGAAGACAGACACAAACACACTGTCAGTTTTTTAGAAATCAAGCAGTTGTATAGGATAAAGTCTGTTTCAAGAAGGTCATGATGTTTATGCAAGATACTTTGAATATTTGATGCCTTTGCTAGCCAAACCGTGGAGTACTTGAGTGCATGCAAAGATGACAGAATGATGACATTGCCCTCTTCCTCATGTGACTTAAACCATTTTGAGAACTTGTGGGCCCTTCTTAAATGTGAGATTTACAGTCAGGGAAACATTACACCTCTTTGAGCAGCATTTGGGAGACACTTAATGACAGCAGTCATAAACATTTATGGCATTGACATAATGTTTATGACACCTTCATGACTGTGTCATGTAACAGTTATGACAGTGTCATGTCACTTTTATGATAGTACCTGTTTCAGTATTATGAAAATAACTGACTCAGATTTAGCTAACTTGATCTCGGGTCTACAAAAGGATGCCTTTGGTCTTAGCACTGACTTTGTAATGGAAAATAAAGATTGTTTGGTTCACCCCATTACTCATCTTGTCAACCTAGCTTTCAAACATTCATATGCCAGATTAGTCTGGAAGGTGGCTGCAGTTTTCCCAATTTTTAAATCAGGCAAAGAAACGTATCAATTTATCGGCAAATCAGTATTTTTCTGATTATAACCAAAACTGCAGAAAAAATGGGTTGCTAAACTACTTGTGAAACATCTCAATCAGGGTCATTCTCCTTTGCACCCCATACAGTTTGAATTTCACACCCATCACTCGACTAAAAATGGCCAAATGTGTGTTTTTAGAAAATACAAAAAAATCTGTTGGACAGGAATGCCTATGTGAGGGCTGTTTTCCTTGACTTAAAGAGAGCATTTGATATTGTGAACCATGACATCTTAAGATCCAGGTTGACTCACTTTAATCTCACAAAACATAGCATTTAATATCAAATCAAATCAAATCAGTTTTATTTATATAGCGCCAAATCACAACAAACAGTCACCCCAAGGCGCTTTATATTGTAAGGCAAAAGCCATACAATAATTACAGAAAAACCCCAACGGTCAAAATGACCCCCTGTGAGCAAGCACTTGGCGACAGTGGGAAGGAAAACTCCCTTTTAACAGGAAGAAACCTCCAGCAGAACCAGGCTCAGGGAGGAGCAGTCTTCTGCTGGGACTGGTTGGGGCTGAGGGGAGAGAATCAGAAAAAAGACATGCTGTGGAAGAGAGCAGAGATCAATCACCAATGATTAAAAGCAGAGTGGAGCATACAGAGCAAAAAGAGGTGAATAAAAAGAAACACTGGGTGCATCATGGGAAACCCCCCCAGCAGTCTAAGTTTATAGCAACATAACTAAGGGATGGTTCAGGGTCACCTGATCCAGCCCTAACTATAAGCTTTTTCAAAAAGGAAAGTTTTAAGCTTAATCTTAAAAGTAGAGAGGGTGTCTGTCTCCCTGATCTGAATTGGGAGCTGGTTCCACAGGAGAGGAGCCTGAAAGCTGAAGGCTCTGCCTCCCATTCTACTCTTACAAACCCTAGGAACTACAAGTAAGCCTGCAGTCTGAGAGCGAAGCGCTCTATTGGGGTGATATGGTACTATGAAGTCCCTAAGATATGATGGGACCTGATTATTCAAAACCTTATAAGTAAGAAGAAGAATTTTAAATTCTGTTCTGGAATTAACAGGGAGCCAATGAAGAGAAGCAAATATGGGTGAAATATGCTCTCTCCTTCTAGACCCTGTCAGTACTCTAGCTGCAGCATTTTGAATTAACTGAAGGCTTTTCAGGAAACTTTTAGAACAACCTGATAATAATGAATTACAGTAGTCCAGCCTAGAAGAAATAAATGTATGAATTAGCTTTTCAGCATCACTCTGAGACAACACCTTTCTAATTTTAGAGATTTTGCGCAAATGCAAAAAAACCAGTCCTACATATTTGCTTAATATGCGCATTGAAGGACATATCCTGATCAAAAATGACTCCAAGATTTCTCACAGTATTACTGGAGGTCAGGGTAATGCCATCCAGAGTAAGGATCTGGTTAGACACCATGTTTCTAAGATTTGTGGGGCCAAGTACAATATCTTCAGTTTTATATGAATTTAAAAGCAGGAAATCAGAGGTCATCCATGTCTTTATGTCTGAAAGACATTCCTGCATTTTAACTAATTGTTGTGTGTCCTCTAGCTTCATGGATAGATAAAGCTGGGTATCATCTGCGTAACAATGAAAATTTAAGCAATGCTTTCTAATAATACTGCCCAAGGGAAGCATGTATAAAGTCAATAAAATCGGTCCTAGCACAGAACCTTGTGGAACTCCATAATTAACCTTAGTCCATGAAGAAGACTCCCCATTTACATGAACAAATTGTAATCTATTAGATAAATATGATTCAAACCACCACAGCGCAGTGCCTTTAATACCTATGGCATGCTCTAATCTCTGTAATAAAATTTTATGGTTAACAGTATCAAAAGCTGCACTGAGGTCTAACAGGACGAGTACAGAGATGAGTCCACTGTCTGAGGCCATAAGAAGATCATTGTAACCTTCACCTAATGCGTTCTGTACTATGATGAATTCTGAAACCTGACTGAAACTCTTCAAATAGACCATTCCTCTGCAGATGATCAGTTAGCTGTTTTACAACTACCCTTTCAAGAATTTTTGAGAGAAAAGGAAGGTTGGAGATTGGCCTATAATTAGCTAAGATAGCTGGGTCAAGTGATGGCTTTTTAAGTAATGGCTTAATTACTGCCACCTTAAAAGCCTGTGGTACATAGCCAACTAATAAAGATAGATTGATCATATTTAAGATCAAAGCATTAATTAACGGTAGGGCTTCCTTGAGCAGCCTGGTAGGAATGGGGTCTAATAGACATGTTGATGGTTTGGAGGAAGTGACTAATGAAAGTGACTCAGAACAATCGGAGAGAAAGAGTCTAAGCAAATACCAGCATTACTGAAAGCAGTCCAACATAAAGATATGTCTTTGGGATGGTTATGAATAATTTTTCTCTAATAGTTAAAATTTTATTTGCAAAGAAAGTCATGAAGTCATTACTAGTTAAAGTTAAAGGAATACTCAGCTCAATAGAGCTCTGACTCTTTGTCAGCCTGGCTACAGTGCTGAAAAGAAACCTGGGATGGTTCTTATTTTCTTCAATTAGTGATGAATAGTAAGATGTCCTAGCTTTACGGACGGCTTTTTAATAGAGCAACAGCCTCTTTTTCCAGGCTAAATGAAGATGTTCTAAATTAGTGAGACGCCATTTTGTCTCCAGCTTACGGGTTATCTGCTTTAAGCTGCGAGTTTGTGGGTTAAACCACGGAGTCAGGCACTTCTGATTTAAGGCTCTCTTTTTT